>NC_142173.1:13438188-13553993 GCF_029865625.1 Vigna umbellata | reverse complement strand
TCTCATTCGGCTTATACAATGGAGAACAAGAGATTACATTATAAGGGAAGCTAGTTTCTCTCTGCCCAGTCTGAGTGGATACGCAAACTGTTAGCAGAATTTCACAACACGTTGACGGGAGGGTACTCGAGAGTTTATAGAACTTATAAGAGGATGTCACAGTCTCTTCGTTGGGTGGGCATGAAGAAGACTGTAATAGAATATGTGGCTGCTTAGTTTGTCAACAACATAAGTACTTAACATCTTCACCTCAAGGGCTTCTTCAACCACTACCCATTCCTTAGGCGATATGGGAGGAAATTAGCATGGATTTTGTGGTGAAACTACCAAAATCCCAAAGATATGACACGATATTGGTAGTTGTGGATAGGTTAAGTAAATATAGGCATTTTATTCCCATTAAACACCCCTACACTGCCAAATCCATAACAGAAATTTTGTGAAGGAAGTTATTAGACTTCATGGGATTCCGCTATCTATTGTGAGTGACAGGGACCCCACTTTCATCAGGTTATTTTGGAAGGAGATTTTCAGGTTGCAAGGAACAAAACTCCACATGAGCATTGCCTACAATCCAGAAACGGATGGGCAAACAAAATTTCTAAATTGTGTTGGAGACATATTTACGTTGTTTCAGTTCAGAGCAGCCCAAGGTCTAGAGTTTGGTGTTGCCATGGGCAGAATACTAGTATAATACTAGCTACCAGGGAGCTTATAAACGCACACCTTTTGAGTCAGTTTACGGGAGACCAACACCAACCATAATAGGCTACATACCAGGCAAGACAATAGTAGAATCAATTGCTCAAGATCTGCAAACCTTTGATGAAGCACTAAAACAGTTGCGGGGAAAGGGCCCAGGAACAAATGACTCATTATGCTAATAAGAAAAGAAAAGAAGCCTAGATCAAGGAAGGGGATCGGGTTTTCCTTAAAATCAGACCTCATAGACAAATGTCTATGCCTGGCAGAGTACATCCTAAGCTAACCGCGCGGTATTATGGACCATTCCTAGTGAAGAAACAAGTGGGGCCAGTAGCTTTCCAGTTGCGGCTACCGGAAACAACACGAATCCACCTAGTTTTCCACGTCTCCCAACTAAAGTTAACCATTGGTGCACATACAGTTGAAGGTGCCTTACCAGTTGACTTACATAATGATCAACCCATATATGCTTTAGAGAAAGTGTTGCAGAGGCGAAATAAAATGTAGCACGAGGAGGAGATACCCCAATTTCTAATACAATGCCAACAAGGTGGATTGGAGGGCGCCACTTTGGAAGAGGAGTATTACATTAGACAACAGTTCCTTGACTTCAACCTTGAGGACAAGGTTGATGTTTAAGGGGAGGGTAATGTTAGGAAGCTAAAGGTATATGAGAGGAGGAATAAAAGAGGTGGGAAGTAAGGGCTGAACGGTAGGGAATAAGGGCCGAACGGTATATATATTAATATTGAACGGTGGCAGCAAGGGAGGAAGGAGCGAAGGGTCGAACGATATAAAGTGATAATACCGAACGGTAGAGAGTTAATGTTAGGGAATTAAATGGCGGGAAAATTTGTTAGTTTGTTAGGGGGACAAAGAGAGAGAGAGTATAAATAAAGGCTGAGTTGGCTGAGGAGTGTATAAGATATTTTGTTTTGGTTTCTCGAGCAAGGTTTCCCTCTCCCATTTTTTTCCTTTTTCCCCTTTCTTTTCTCTTTTCTTTTTTTGTAACCCTATATAAAGGGGTTTGCTTCTGCCATGTAAACACTTCTACATAGACACTTTTCACTCTACAACTTTACATTTTTTTAGCTTAGGGTTTACTCTTTCTATAGAGTAGGTTTTCATTTTTTTTCTCGCGTTTGACCAAACTCACAGTGGTGACAACCGTGGTGATATGATTCTGTTATCTTGATGTTTCTTTGTGTTAAGTGCTATATGATTATGTTGTTTTGATTTTTTTTCGTTCTTGTGTGATTATGTGATTGTGTTCTTATGTTGTTTTTAAAGGAAAATTGATTTGAACTCGTAAATATGCACATTTGTAATTCCCTTTTGGAATTAAACGACCCCGAGGTGGGCGTGCCTTTTCAAGATGTCTTCTCGAGTTGGATAGGAGTTCAATAAATAAAGAATCATTCAGATATATGTTTTTCTTTCTATTATTTCTAGTATGTGTGATTTTAATTTTGTAATTGAACTATGTTTGAGAATTTTAAAGGAAAACATCCACCTTTCTACATCTTTTCTGAATGTAATAGGACCCCAAGGTGGGCCTAGATTTTCAAGAGGTCTTCTTGAGAGATGTTAAGCTTCATAATTGTCAGATTAAGTTCAATTTCAGTGTTGTATTCACTTTCTTGTGAAAGTGTGCATTGGTTGAATAATTGAGTTAGAATTTTCATTTTAAGTTCTGAAATATGAACTAAAAAGACCCCAAGGAGGGCTTAAATTTCTCATAATCTATTACACATTTGCATCTGTTCTTTCGTTTTTGTCTAATATCTTTAGTTTGCTTCTTTGTTTTTAGTATTTCTGTAGAATTGTTTTAGTGCTTGTTAATCTTCTTCATCATTGATTACTTTCCATCTTAGAATAGCCACTTTATCCTTACATTTCATATAGGTTCACACTCATTTAACTTTTAGGATTTGTTTAGCTTTTAATTTCCAATTTGAGTTGCTTGTTTACAGTTCTAGTTTTAGGTCATTTTAGTTGCATTTAATTCTCAAATTAGCTAAAGTTCTATTTCTGTCTTAGGTAGTTTAGATTTCTATTCTCATTTTTTTATTTCAAATTACACTTTTTTTTTTACAGATTCCTTTTCTTTACTCTTTTCTTTTTAAATTCCTTTACATTCATTTTAAATTTTCCCTACCTTATTAGTAAATAAATAGGTAGAATAAAATACAAGAATTAACTTTACACTTTTAACTTAATTGTATTGAATCTGTGGATTAATACCTAGGTTGTCCCTTTACTACATTAGTGGGGAAACTTAGTTTTTTCGGATTTTAGGCGACAAAAATCAGTTTAACAGGGGCTCTCCTTCATTCACATTTTTGGCAGCCCTTTGGAGAGTTCCCACCCCCTTTGGGAGGTTTTAGGTTTTTCTTTCTTTTACTCTTCATGTATTGAACTCACTCTCTTCGCAATTTCATAGTTGAATATGTTATTGCACTCAAGTTTCTTCTTCATGTATGTTTTCTTTGGTCATTTGTTGCTGCCAATCGATTTCTACTGTTCACTTTTGTTCTCCATCCTTGTACTCGGTTTCTATTCCATTTTCCCATATTTTCGCTCCAACTTTGCAGTTTCGTTCAATTCAGTTGCGTTTTGATTCTATTGGGGTTTTAATTATGCCACATTGTTCCTTTTGATATCGTTCGGTCTCTAACATACATTATTGTAGGTACCGTTCAACTTGTTCTTGTTCGTTTTTTTGGTGTTGTAGTTTCTGCATTCTGATCTTATTTGCATTTTATTGATGTAATATCGTTCGACTTTATTCTGTATGAACTCATTTTGGAATTAATTGCAATAGTTTTCCATTCTCGTTTCCATTCGCTTGTTTATCTTCGTTTCCCTTGCTAATAACTGTAGTACTGCTCCGTTTCTAGCTCTTCCTCCCTGCTTCTCTTCTCCTGTCCCTCATACTGGCTGTACTTCTTTGTATTGTTGGGCTTCTAACACACTTTATTGTTAGAACCTTTCGGTCACTGTTAGTATAGTTTGGCTCATTACTAGTACGTTCGGTTTCTAACTCTTGCTTCCTACTTCTCTTCTCCTCTCCCTCTTACCGGCTGTACTTCTTTGTATCGTTCGACTTCTAACACACTTCACTATTAGAACCACTCGACCATTGTTAGTACCGTTCGACTTTCCTAATAATACCGTTCGGTTTCTCATTTTCGCTCTATTTTTTATGTCCACATTTACTTTAATGTTTTCAATTGTATTTGGTTGGTCATTGACAAAATTGCTTCGTTTTCCTTGAGATTGTTGGTCTTTCATGGTGATCTCGTTGTTTTAACCTTGCTCCGTATTTAATTATTTTATATGATTGTGATCGAGGTCGTACTTGACTCAAATTAATATGCAATTAAGTGCAGTATAAACTAGGAGATTGACCCTTAGGTCGTCTATCAAGGACCAAATGTGGTTTAGGAATTAGGTCGAACACATAGTGGGGGGAGGGGGGGAGGGGTGTTGTGTGGACAATTTTGCTAACTAAATTCACTAATTAAAGACAGGTTGGTTATTGGTTTCCTTGCAATGACTCTAATCCCTTATTAGAGATAATTAATCTCTCCCTCCTTAATCCAACACCAATCAACCAACTAAGCGAAGATTAATTGAGTTTTCAAATTACAAATTAAACAAATGCAATTGCACTTGATTAATCAATTTTGCACACACGAATTAGGCAACTAAGCGTATACATAATTTGAAAAGCCCATAACAGATTAATACTATGCAACGTGAAAAGCACAATGACAACAAATTAACCTCATCGAGACAATGCAGTTCCACCAATTACCAACACAACAGATTTACCCTTTCATGGAAACAAGTTGTAAACAATCAAAACATAATTGAAACATCAATGCAGAAACGAAATTCCAATGCACGAAACGTAAACCCAATGGAGAAAAACTCAAATTCAATGCACAAAAACGAACACCCAAATGCTGCAAACGAAACATTAGAACCTAGACAAAAATAGAAAACGCAATTGGGATTGAAAGTGTTGGAAAACGCAAATTAAACACAATAAACGGAACAAAAATGCAATTCAAATGGAAAAAAACGAAGTTGGGAATGAAGCTAGAGCGGCAATACCAAATTAAAACAGAAAAGAGAACGAAAGAACACATTAAAGTGCAGAAACAAATTCAATTAATCTCGAACAAGTTCATAACAAGATTAAGCTAAGAAAAAAACAGGAAAAAAGGAAAAACCTAGGAAGGAGCTCTCCAAGAAGAAAGAAAATCTGAATGTGCAGAATGAGGAGAGTTAGAAAACCTAAAATTTGATTTGGGTATTTAAAACCTCAAATTACAAAAAGGCTCTTCTAATGGGCTTCTTCTAAATGTTGACAAAAAATGGGTCCAAAGTCATAAAGTTTGACCCAATTACACTATAAATGAATTTAAAATGAAATTAAACTATAATGTTGACGTGGTCAAGCTCTTCTTTGTCCCAAAATATACTTCAAAAAATATCCCTACAATTAATAATGACAATAATTAGCCTCAGATAATTCAAATTAATTAAAATAAGAATTATTGAGAAAATTAAGCACAAATAGAAAAATTGGGGAAATAATGGACATTCTTGCCCAATTCCTTAATTAAATGTAGTACAATAAGCTAAATGAAGTCAAGAAAATATTGACTCATCAGCTTGCAATTGGGTACACGCTTAGTTGCCTAATTGTATTTAATCTTCGCTTAGTCGATTAAACCATATTTGCTTAATCTGTGGCAGCATGAAAATGATTAAATGGGAGCATTGCGTTTGCTTAGGTCGCTTTTATGTAAGCATGATTTGTCTTTGCTTAGTTGGTTAATTCATGTTGGATTAGGGGTTAGAGGAGTGAGTAATTGTGTTGGAAGTGTGATTTTGCTGCTTTGATTTGGCTCAACATTCAATTTGTTTTGTGCTAGCGATTGGGTATACGTTTAGTTGGCTAATTGGTGTTTAATCTTTGCTTAGTTGATTGGACTGCATGGTGCAAAATTGATTGAACTTGTGCATTGCATTTGCATAGTTTGCAATTATGAAAACATGGTTAGTCTTTGCTTAATTGGTTAACTTGTGTTGGATGAGGAGTTAGAGTAGTGTTTATTGTTGCTAATCTGTGATTGGAATTGTAATTGAGCTAGTGACCAACCATTTTTAATAACTGTTTAATATGCATTTCTTGTTGAATTAATTTTATTTAGCACAAATCTTCACAACCCCCTATTTTGTGTCTGAACCTTTGACAGAGTAAGTTGGTCCTTGAGAGACGACCTAGGAGTCACTTCCTAGTATTATACAACACTTAATTGCATATTAATTTAATTCGGGTATGATCTCGATCATTTCTCAACACCAAGAGGGAGGGTGAATTGGTGATTTATAAAAATGAGTGCTTTTCAAATATTTTTGCAAAGTTAGAATGATCTTTAAACTTTCTTGCAATGTAAGTAAACGTGTATGCAGTTTAAGGTAAAAGAGATAGGGAAAGAAGAACAAACACAAGGTTTTTATCTTGGTTCGGCCTTAATGCTTACAATGAATACCCTTCCAATCAACCTTAGATTGAAGGATATTTCACTATAATGATTTGAGAACTATACCAAAGGTTTTACAGTGAACACACTCTCACAATGTAAACACCTTTCCCACTCACAATCAAATATAGAAAAGAAAACACTTGCGCACACACGTTCTTGCTACAGAAACCCTTTGAGAATCCCCTCTCAAAGTCTAAGAGCTCTTCACTCTTCTTCGTGTCGCACACGACCAGGGACACAACACAATCAACGAGTGCAGAAACTTTTTCTGATCATAGCAGATACACCTCACTAGTGCGAATCAGATTAGCTAGTCAAGTTCTTAACAATTCTCTCAAGAATCCTTCAAGTTTCTTTACAATCTTCACTTCTTGATTCTTGGAGCGTATATGTAATCTGTAAAAGCTTTCTCAGATCAAAGATGTCAGATATGAAAGTGTACAATTGATCACAAAGTCTTTAGAAACACAAGTAATGCGTTAATTTATAGTTTTCATCATATCAGACGTAAAGTAATTGAATGTTAGTAATGTAATCGGTTACATAAAAACCAGGTGTAACAGAATTACAACTAACACAACTCTTAATTGAATGCACAATTAATGTCATCGATTTGCATTTAATGCTAGTCAAACATATTTAAAAATATGACCGTTATAGCAGTTATGATTAAGCTGAAAATGTCACATCCCGATTTTTGGGATGTCTCGAGTATGAGGAAAAATTTAAAACTTTAAAAAAACATAATATCATTATATATAGTCAACTTATATAATTTCGAATTAATAAATTCAAAACGAAATAAAGCAAACCCAATTACATTGTTTCTAAAATTTATAGCACAAAAGCTTTAAATAACCCAAGTCGTCTTTCCACTATCGCGGCTCTTTCAAGCATCTGGAGCATCTGTAACATCCTCTGCTCCTGTATAACCAAATGTCATATGATCATCACAAAACACCACACAACCACAACACAAACAAATATGGGTAAGCTACCATAGCACAACCAATGACAATAAAATTTCTACATAGAAAACAAGCACAACTTAATAACAAATCAATCATCTACAGCGTTATCCTACTAACATAATCATTTTTACACCATTTACATCATCAATATCCTCATTAACCCTATCATGATTATACCATCAACGTTATCCTATCAACAATGTCTTCAACACATTGTCACTACAAATTCCCAACATCATCGAGAAGGTCCTTAATCTGTCTCTTGTATCCAACCATACCACTTGTAGCTTCCCCATACAGGTTCATAAACATATATCCTGTAGCTTCCCCATACAGGCTCATAAACATACCACCTGTAGCTTCCCCATACAGGTTCATAAACATACCACCTGTAGCTTCCCCATACAGGCTCATAAGCATACCAACTGTAGCTTCCCCATATAGGCTCATAAACATACCACTTGTAGCTTCCCCATATAGGTTCATAAACATACCACCTGTAGCTTTCCCATACATGCTCATAAGCATACCACATGTAGCTTCCCCATACAGGCTCAAAAACATACAACATGTAGCTTCCCCATACAGGGTCATAAACATACTACCTGTAGCTTCCTCATACAGGCTCATAAACATACTACCTATAGCTTCCCTGCTCATAAACACACGGTAAATAGTTCAAAACTTAGGATTTACTAGGTACAAGATAGACAACTCTCTTTCTTCAAATGTATACCGCTAACAAGACCTCAACTTAATTATCAAGATATTAAAATTTATAGTCCATTCTATGGATATCCACTTATTGGTTTTACAATTATCAATCCAAGAAGTCAACCAAACATAACCTATAGTCAAACTAAATACTGTCCACACCTCTCTTTTCATCACTTACAAACCAATATACAAACCCAATATAAATTTATATAATATTTTAAGAATCAAAACCCAATTCAAAAATATTAAAGCATTATTACTTTAATTAATCATTAAAATCTCAATACTTTTCTTTTTATGAAAATAAATTAATTTCTAATTCCAAAATATTTAATTTTAATTAATTTGATTTCCAATTACTTTAAAATCTCATTAAACTTCATTAATTTCCTTAATAAATTAAATTTCCAATTTCCTTTTTAAGTTAAGTTTATTTCCAATTCCCTTTTTTATTAAATTTATTTTCAATTCTCTTTTTCTTATTATTAGCCATTTCAAAACTGATAGGTCTTTAGGACTAATTAATCCATCCCAAAGGTCAGAACAAACAATTTAGAGACCCAACTTATACCATCCAGATTTGCCATGGTTAATTAACACGAACACGCTGCCAACCACCACCCGTAAAGGTCGTTGCCCTCGCAACCACGACGAGAAAGCAAACCCAAAACGAAGCAGAAATAGAACGCCAAACAACTCATCATGTTTACACGATCAAACACCAAAAATGCAAACTCACATAAAACCATCAGTTTCAAACTCAGAAACGCGAAATCAGAAATCAAAATCTCAATTCAAACTTCAACTCAAACACGTGATCCAAAACCTGCAATAAAGAACAAAGGAAGAACCCTAGAAATCCCTAACTTTAGAAACCTCAACCCAAAACAGAACCTGAAATTCCCCAAATCAGAACCCTTACGCCTCGAAAACGCCTACGCTCTTCTTCCCCTACAAGAAGCATCAAAACCGGTAAAGAGAATGAGAAAACGACGTCCTCTGTCATGAATCGAAACAACAAAAACGATTGGGCACAAAGAGAGTGACACTGCCTCCTCTTTGCATTGCGAGTTCGGAAAAGAAAGGAAAAAGAAAGAGTTCTACTTGTGACGAAGAACCCTACGAGTCCACCACGAGCCGCCATCGAAGGTGAGAACACGTGATGGAAACCTAATTAGGCAAGCCATCCAAAGGAGTATTAACTCATGCTAAGGCTAGGAAAGGGAAGTCGAAGAAGAACTTTTAAAGGCTCTTTCTTGATTTTCTTTCTCTATGTCTTATAAGGATTCCTCTTTTAATACTATATGGTTGTTTTGTTTAGGATACAATAAAGTCAAGAACCATGGCCAACCAATCAGATTTGGGAAAAGCATTCTTCAAGGAATCAACACCAGCGCCGCCCAAGCGCCCTTAGACAGGGGGTGTCCAACGCAAATGCAACATTTGGACTTCCCATCCCACGTCCGCCTAAGCACCATCAGGAAAGGGGCGCTCCAGTGCCAATGGAGCTGCCTGAAGCACGTTTTGGCAGCATTGTCCATGTGACCCAGCCAGCTTAGCCTCCAAGATCGTTTTATCATTTGAATTTTGGAGGGAATTTGGACCAGATTTGAGTCCCCTCTTCACCTATAAATAAGAGGGCCTCTCCATTGTAAATTTTCACTTTTGAGATTTAGTGAAATGCTGCAGAATTTGATTCCAGCCTTTTATGCTCTTGAGTCACACTTTCTATTCACTTGCTCTACCCTTTCCTCTAGCTTCCTTCCATAGTAGGAAGACCTTCTGAGCTGAGAGGTCTCTATACACACTCCTTCCATTAAAAACACACCAAAACACTTCTCATTTTCATTCATTCCGCTGCACCATCAATGCTTGCTTTTTGGAGTTGCTACTTGCAAGTTCATAGCCTACGCATGCTTCCATCAAGTGGTATCGTGAGCTGTGGTCGTCCACGCATCCATAGCTAACTTTTTCCTTGCATTTTCTACTTCATTTCTATTCCACATGTGTTGTTCTGTTGTTATTTTGTTCCAGTTCACTGTTTCATTTCTTTCACTATTGTTTTGAGCTTTAATTGAATTTCCAGTCAGTGATTTCTTGTTTCCATGGTGTGTTAATGTTTATCCTTTATTTTAAATGGCGAATGTTGTTTGTTTGAGTCATTTCTAGCTTAATTTCTTCCAATCTGTGTTGTCTTGGTCATGTGTAAATGAATATTGCAGTCACTGCTTTGGTATTCTTTTCTACTGGTTTAATTCGTGTTGCTTGAGTTCAAGTGCTAGATAAGCCAAATATCAACCAATAAAGGCAATGAGAATTTGTTCTAGCTTTGGTGATACAAGCTAAAGCACTAGAAATCCATTTTGATTTCAAATCTGTGTTGAACTCTACTGCAAAATTTCAATTCTGTTTTTAAATCATGAATATGTTTTCCAGTTGATTTCTTTTGATTCTGGCGCTTTATACAAATTTGGTTGATGATATTGAATTATGCTACAAGTGTAGCAGACCATTACAAGCAATGAAATGCAATTTGCATAGCTTGGTTGCTCACAATTAATAGCATTCCACTGTTTCAGCTTTTAATCCAAGCTTTTCACCGTGCTAAGTTTCTTTGATTGGTCCAATATGAGTTTGGTCATGCTAAGCATCTCAATTCTAGCTTAGTTCCATAGAGTAACATCATCTTGAGTCATTTTCTTTGTTGTCCATTCTTGATTCCTTGAAATATGATTTCTGTGCATTTACAACGTTTGAGCAAGTTTAAATTGTCATTTCAAAGTTGTTTGCACTGTTCATTTGGTCATTTTCCAGCCTATATGCATATTTGCCTTTTAAACCTTCAAATTATGCTTTAAATGGAAGTGAACCAGTGATTTTGCATTGAAGTCTGTTTCTAATTGGTTTAACAGTTTGCACATGCTTAAATTCATTATACAAAGTTGTTTGAAGAAGTAATTCAAGTGTTGAATCACTTCCACGCAGTTTTGGGTTTAAAATCACCAAATCAGTCCACTTTTCCTAGTGCAGTTCTGCATTTCTAGGTGCTGTTTGAAAATTTCATTTGATTAATTCCAAATTTGGATTGGTAAAAGCTTGTTCTATGATTTAGATTGAAAATAAATGATTAAAAGAAGTAACATCAAGTGTTAAAAAGCTTAAAGAACCGTGCAATCTAGTTTACAAGCCCTGAAAGTCAAAAACACATAATCTGAAGTTCTTTGGGGCATTTCATCAAACACTTTGGAAATTATCAAACAGTTTACATCTGGAATGAATTCTGAACTGTGATTTCGAATTTTCTTACTTTCTTCATCTATTTTAGTACCTTTATTAGGTTCCTTTTGAGTGCTTGCTATTATTTTGTGTTGTTTTAATTGAATTCCCTATTTTTTTGGCCTCTAAACTATCCACTCTAGAAACTTGGATTGCAAAATATGGTGCAATGTGTTGAAACTGGTGCAGATTTCTTAGATTTGTTTGGTGTTGTTTCTAGTGGATTTTGGAGCAGTTGTGAATTCTGATTGAGGCATCCAGAGGCAGAAACCTACACCTACTATGGTAGCCTTCTAGGAAGTGGTTAGGGAATTGAAATTGGAGCAAGAAGGAGGACTATACAACAACAATTTTTTCCTCTGTCCAATAGTTGCAGTTTGTTGTTCCAACAACATTTCCAACCAGAAAAAGCTCAACTCACATACTGTTTCTGAGTAGCACATAGCAGCAGCCAAAGCTTGAAGCTTGCACTAGTTTTAGGCATTATTTTGAGCTTGTTTGAGCCTTCATATCACAAAACCTTTGTAGTTTAAATTTCATTTTGGTTTTTGGCTAAGTTACTTGGGAAAATGCTCTTGAAGAAATTCCAAGATCACATTTGAACATTGTAATTGTGTAATTTTGTTTCCTTAGTGTGGAAGTGTGTCAAGGGGCTCCAAGTGTCACTTGCACTTTCACTTAGGGTCGTCTAGCATTTACATTTTGCATCTTTATTGCTTTCTTTAAATTGCTTGTTGATTTTTTCGTTTTAAGTCTCCGTGGTATATAGGATTGCATAGCATCTAGCTAAACCTTCTTTTGGTTTTTTGGAGCATTTCATTAACATTTGAAAATATTTTGAAAGATTTCTACCTAGAAACTAAGGCAAAATATAAATATAAGGAAACTCTGGATAGGAAGAACTTGGTTTTTAAGCTTGTCCAATTGTGACTCACCTCTTCTTCCTGGGAGCTACTTGGAAACAATTTTTTACCTCTAGAATCTCTTTAGAAATCCTTCACCAAAAACAAAGAAAGATTGTGAAAAACTTTTCACTCATTACTTGTGCAAGTTTTTTTTGAGAACCTTGTGAAAATCATTTCTACATACTTGACAAGGATGAGTCAATCTAGTGTCCAAGGGAGTGTGAGATTGATAACAGTTGAAAAACTGTTATTTTCATGCTTAAAATTGACACAAAAAGCAACCTTTACACTTAAAAACTAGCTTGAAATCATGCTTTTATCCATATTTTCAGAAATAAGAGAGCTGGACAGGTTTATGCTTGATTTCAGTGTTTTTGTGTAGGTTTTTATAAGGTGAATTTAGTGAAAGAAGTGAAGAAGGAGAGAGATGGAATCAGAAAAGTCAACCAGAAACCAGAAAAGTCAACCAGTCAACCAGAAAAGTCAACCAGTCAACCAAAAAGTCAACCAGTCAACCAGAATACGAAAAAAGTCAACCAGACGAGTTTTGGGCCAGTTTTATGCGATTTTATGATCTGTTTGGGCTTGGACCCGTTTTCTATTATTTTTATGTCCTATTTAAAGACCTAGATGTCTTAGGGTTGGTATCTTTGGCAGAAACGAAGCAAACACTCTCTCTTCCACCCCTTGGGGTAGATTGGGAGATGGTGACAGCTCTCCTCTTCTCTTTCTCGGGTTTTTCTATCTCTTTCATTCTTTCATTATTGTTCATCTAGGTTCACCATGAATATGGTGAACTAAACCTTGTATGTTTGTTGGGGAATCAATGTAATCTTTTGAAGCTCTCATATATGGAATTTGTGCTTGCATCTTAATCTAAGACTTATGCTTTCTTTCATCATTAGTTAGGGTTTTTCCTCTTTGCTCAATGCTTGCTTTGTTTAACTCATTCAATGCATGATTATTGGTTTTGTCGATACGGGAACGTACCGGGAAGTCTAGATCCGGGGAATTTCTCCCAATAGTATATTGGTTGCCTTAAGCTCCTGTGCTAAAAAAACTAATTATTAGGAATGCTAGGAATCGTATGAACTCGTAATTAGGGAGAAGCCTTCTTGAAAGGTAATTTAGAGAGTGGCATTAACAATGATGACTTGAATGTTGAATTCCTAAAATATATGAGAGTGGATAAGATGAAATTGACCCCCAACAACATATTCATATATATATATTTCATTGAAAGTGCTTGTCTTTTGCTTTTGCCATTGATCAAAACCTCATGCATACATGTTTATTTTCGTCTTTTGCATAGTACAATCCAATTATTTTGTTCTTAAGTCTTAGCTAATCAAAGAATCACATAACTAAACTAGGCCGTGAGTCCTTTGGGAGAACGATACTTGGTCTTACCGAGTTTATTACTTGAAACGATTCGGTCATACTTGCCGATTGTTCAACAAGTTTGTGACATCATATTTTGGTGATCATAAATTTGTCCATCAAGTTTTTGGCGCCATTGCCGGGGACTCTGGTTTAACTGGTTAATTTGTGTGATTATTGATTATCTTTGACTTTAATTTTGAATTTCTGTTTTTATTTTCTGTTTTTATTTTTTCGGTTTTTATTTGATTTGGTTTTATTTTATTTGATTTTATTTGATTTTATTTGATTTGATTTGATTTTATTTGATTTGATTTTATTTTATTTTATCTTATTTCATTTGATTTGATTTGATTTTATTTTATTTGATTAGATTAGATTTTATTTGATTTGATTTGATTTGATTTGATTTTATTTGATTTTATTTTCTGTTTTTATTTTTCGGTTATTATTTTTTATTTTTATTTTTCTGTTTTTTTTTATTTTCTGTTTTTTTGTTTTTATTTTTATTTTTTTTTGTTTTGTTTTTTGTTTTTCTTTTTTCGTTTTCTGTTTTTATTTTTTTTTGTTTTCTGTTTTTTTTTTCTGTTTTCTGTTTTCTGTTTTCATTTTTCTATTTTATGTTTTTATCTTCTATCTTGCTATCTTTTATCTTCTTATCATTTACTCTTTATATCTTCTCTATCTTTTTGTGCTAACAAATATTTTCTAGAGTTTTGTGCCTAATGCATGCAGGATGCAATTCGGTCAAGAATTTAACTATATGGGCACTCAATTCTTCCAAGATCAACAAAGGAAAACAAGAGATTTCATCATTCAGGCAAGGCATGGAGGAATCACTCGGGCATGCATGGGACAGATATAAAAGCTTATTAAGAAAGACACCCACGCATGGATTTGACGAAGTGGAAGTAGTCCTAA
This sequence comes from Vigna umbellata, assembly GCF_029865625.1. Taxonomy (NCBI): domain Eukaryota; kingdom Viridiplantae; phylum Streptophyta; class Magnoliopsida; order Fabales; family Fabaceae; genus Vigna; species Vigna umbellata. Next base: position 13,539,554 of record NC_142173.1, on the reverse strand, counting down.
TCTTCCTTGGAGGTCTTGGTTCACAAACCAAGATGATGCTTGACGCCTCAGCAGGAGGAAATATCAAATGGAAAACTCCAGAGGAAGCTACATAAATCATTGACAATATGGCTACTAGTGACAATGAGCTCAACAGTGAAAGAGGAGCTCCTATACAACAAAAAGGAGTTCTACAGTTACAAACCCATGATGCCTTGCTAGCACAGAACAAGATACTCACTCAACAACTGGAGACTCTTACAAAAACACTTGCACAACTACCAAAAGAGTTAAAGACTGTTGCACAGGTTCAACCACAGATGTGTGAATTATGTGGTGGTGATCATATCAATGGTCAATGCGCCTTTCCAGTGGAAGCTTTAGAGGATGTTAACTTCATGGCCAATCAATTTTCATACTGTCAAGGGAACTACATTCAAGGGTGGAAACCACACGCAAGCATTGGTCAAGGGCAAACTGGGCAAGGTGGTCAATTTAATAAGCAGCAGCAGCAACCCACCTTATGGCAGCAGATTTCTATGCTTAATGAAAGGTCCATGAGGATGGAAGACACTCTTAATTATTTCATACAGAAAACTGAGTCTACCCAAAAGAGCACTAAAGCTGCTATCAAGAACTTGGAGATTCAAATGGGTCAGATTACTAAGCAGTTGGAAGAAAGGCCTGACAAGAATTGTGGGGCTAATACTGAGGTTAACCCCGGGGAAGAGTGTAAAGTGCTAGTGAATGTAAATATTGAAAAAGTTAAGTTGGAAAAAGAAGAGAGAAAAGAGAGAGAAGAAAAAGAAGAAGAGAAAATTTGTGTGAAGATTGAGAAAGTGAGTAAAAAAAGAAGAGAAAAAAAGAAAGTGAGAGAAAAGAAAAAGAGGACGAGAGAAAAAAAGAAAGAATCATATGAAAAACCTCTTCCTCATCCAAAGAAGTATCATAGGAAGGAAAAGAAATTTAAGTGCTTCATGGAAATCTTCAAGAAATTGGAGATTAAAGTTCCTATGATTGAGACACTGCAACAGGTTCCTGGTTTGATCAAATTTCTGAAGAAGTTTAGTAGAAAGAAGAAAAAGAAGATGGAACATGAGCTTTATTGGGTCAAGCTAGTGATGTTAAAAGAGCGCTTGCTGGGAGGCAACCCAGTGATTTTAGAACTTTTAAATTTTACTTTGGTTTGTAATCTTTAAATCTGTTGAACATTATATTGCTGAACATAGCATCTACTGAAGGATGCTAGTTGGATATAGCATCTACTGAAGGATGCTAAGTGTGTAACACCTACTGATGGGTGTTGGTGAGAAAATTTTGCACCTACTGATGGGTGTTGGTAAGTTTTTAACACCTACTGATGGGTGTTGGTAAGTTTTAAACACCTACTGATGGGTGTTGGTGGATTTTGGGTCAGGCTCGTGACGTTAAACAAGCGCTACCTGGGAGGCAACCCAGTTGATTGATTGTTTTTGTTTGTTTTATTTTAGTTAGGGTTTGCATAAGTATTTTAAGCATTGAATTGCAGGGAACCAGTGAGGGGCATGTCTAAGAGGCACGTAGGATAAGAAAAGAAGGAGAAGAGCACATCACGAAAGTGCCGCTGAGCGGCAACTTACCGCTGAGCGGTACTCTCGCAGATGGGCTTTGGTTACCCTTTAGCGGAACCCGAGCCCATTAGGGTATTTTTATACCCTAAATTGCGCAAATGCTTTTATTTTCAGGCTCTTCTCTGCACACACACTCTTACATACCTTTTCAAAGGTTCTCTACAACTTTTCCCTCATCCCTCTTTAGAAAATCTCCCTTCCACTCACTTGCTCACTAGTTTTCCATCTAAGTTTGGGGTTGGGAGAGAGCATCATTGAAGGGGCTGATTTCTTCATTGTGGTTTACTAATGCTTAACAATGTATCTTTTGGTTTTGTGAATTATGTTTGATGCAGGGATGGCCTCCTCATTGGGCAAAAAGAATCAAGACTAGAAGATCCAAGAAGAGGAAGATACAGAGGACAACTCAGATTTGTGAGGAGCTGAGATAGCATTTACGGATGAATGTTATCATATGCTTATGTTTTTGGGGTTTAAGTTTTCTAAATTTATTTATTTTTTGTTTTAGATTAAGGTTTGATGTACTCTATTGGAAACCTGGTTTGTTATGATGGTTTGCTATTAACTTTGATTGTGTGATAAGTAATGCTTGATGATGATTAGTGATTGATTGATGTTGAGATAGATGTGCACATTAAAATGCTTATACAGGTGATTCACAAGCTTTGTGAACAAATGCAAGATATTATGATTGTGATTGTGAAATTAAGCAGGATGTGTATGTCAAATGTGAATGAGCTTATATGTGAGGTTTTGAGCTCCAGAGTTTTTATTGATTGAATGCTATTACTTTGAAAGCATGAATGACTTTGCCCAGGTTTTCTATGATTGAATCAATTGCTTGTTTTGCATCATGTGATCAAGGCCATTTGTTGGAACCCTTTTTATTGGCCAAATTCATAAAGTTAGCCCACTAAAAGAGAACACTTTGTGTTCTATCCTTTGAACCCTTAGCCTTGAACATACACTGAAAACCCTTGATTGAAAATCTTTACCTTGAGTTAAGTAGAAGATCTTGTGTGGTATTGTTAAATGTTCAAGTTTGGGGTTGTTGGGAAAACATGAAAAAGGAAAAGCATTGAGCTAAGAGCTAAAAAGTAAGAATATGCAAAGAAGAAGAAAAAAAAAAGAAAAGAAAAGAAAAGAAAAAGAAGCAAAGCTCAATGCAAATGCAAAGGCAAGTTGGGAAGAATAAGAATAATTGTGTTGTTATGACTCTCTTAACTCAAGGATTTTGTGATCCAGAAAAACCAATTTTCTTGTTAGCCAAGCCACATTATAAGCCATTGAAAAGTCCTTGTGATGATGCATGCTTGTGAATGTTTTCGATTGTGGTAAAATGAAAGGCAAAGTTGATTCATGTAACATTGTGATAGTGGATTGAATGAGTGAAACACTTTACCTCTTATACACTTGTGTGTTGAGTGAAACACTTTACCTAGTGAGGAAATATTCCATAAGCACATGAACATCCATGCTTAATTGATTGATCATTCATGAAAAATAGCATTTGTTGGAATTTAAATGACTTTGTGAACACTAAAGCATGTGCACATCTTGATTGAACTCTTGGTCATAAGTTTGAGTGAAGTTGTTACTTATCTTGAAAAAGAGGATTTTTGAATGAGTGAACCATCATATGAATTGGTTGAAGATTGAGTTACATCTTGTTTGCTTGAGGACAAGCAAAGTTCTAAGTTTGGGGTTGTGATAACAGTTGAAAAACTGTTATTTTCATGCTTAAAATTGACACAAAAAGCAACCTTTACACTTAGAAACTAGCTTGAAATCATGCTTTTATCCATATTTTCAGAAATAAGAGAGCTGGACAGGTTTATGCTTGATTTCAGTGTTTTTGTGTAGGTTTTAAGGTGAATTTAGTGAAAGAAGTGAAGAAGGAGAGAGATGGAATCAGAAAAGTCAACCAGAAACCAGAAAAGTCAACCAGTCAACCAGAAAAGTCAACCAGTCAACCAAAAAGTCAACCAGTCAACCAAAAAGTCAACCAGTCAACCAGAATACGAAAAAAGTCAACCAGACGAGTTTTGGGCCAGTTTTATGCGATTTTATGATCTGTTTGCGCTTGGACCCGTTTTCTATTATTTTTATGTCCTATTTAAAGAGAGTGGCATTAACAATGATGACTTGAATGTTGAATTCCTAAAATATATGAGAGTGGATAAGATGAAATTGACCCCCAACAACATATTCATATATATATATATATTTCATTGAAAGTGCTTGTCTTTTGCTTTTGCCATTGATCAAAACCTCATGCATACATGTTTATTTTCGTCTTTTGCATAGTACAATCCAATTATTTTGTTCTTAAGTCTTAGCTAATCAAAGAATCACATAACTAAACTAGGCCGTGAGTCCTTTGGGAGAACGATACTTGGTCTTACCGAGTTTATTACTTGAAACGATTCGGTCATACTTGCCGATTGTTCAACAAGTTTGTGACATCATATTTTGGTGATCATAAATTTGTCCATCAGAGACCTAAAAGTGAGAGCTTACAACTAAGAGAGGAATTTGAGCAAAAGTTCCAACAAAGAGACAAGGAGATTAGTGAGCTCAAGGATATGATTGGTCAACTTTTGATCAATCAAGACAAGGGTAAAAAGAAAGAAGGGTCTTCACATAGAAAAAAAGAATACGTTGGAGATACATCCTCTCCACCTAGTGAACCTGAGCATTATAGTAGTCATCACAATGATGACCACTATCAATACGTCCTAAGAGAAATCATAGAGTGAGAGAGCATCACCCAAGGGAACCCAAGATTGATCTTCCTCCCTTCCATGGAAAAGATGATGTGGAAGAATATCTAGAATGGGAGATGAAAGTTGAGCAATTGTTTGAGGGCCACCAAATAGATGATGAGAGGAGAGTAACTATGGCCTCTTTAAGCTTTCAAGGCTATGCCTTATATTGGTGGACAACCTTGGTAAAAGACCTTAGATTAAGACACCTACCTCACATTAGGTATTGGAATGAGTTAAGGTCTGCCTTAATAAGAAGGCATGTGCCAGCATATTATGATAGGGAGTTAATGGACAAACTCCATAAACTCCAACAAAGAAACATGAGTGTAGAGGAATATAGGCAAAAAATGGAATTACTCATGTTGAAAGCTGGGATAAGAAAGGAACCAAGGATAACAATTGCTAGGTTCCAAAGTGGACTTAACTATAATATAAGAGGTAAGGTAGAACTCTTACCTTATAATGATCTTAATGAATTAGTCAAGCTTTGTGTTAGAGTAAAGCAACAATTGAAGAGGAAAACTTCCTTTAAAAGAGACTACTCTGATTCTTCCTACCCTTGGAAAGAGTCCAAGAGTTCCAAAGTGGACTTAACTATAATATAATGTTAGAATCGCTGCAGCGGAATTATTAGCGTGGAATAACAAACCAAGAGGGTTTTTAATACGAACGTGTGCCTTTTAATTTCTACTCAATTAAACTTACCAAGCAAATAATAAAGACAAATAAAGAGAGTAAGGTTGAGAGAAATTTGCACAGATGATTTTATCCTGGTTCGGATCTTACCAATCCTACGTCCAGTCGCTTATCTCAAACAAGATAAACCTTTTTCACTAACACAAAACACTTACAAATATTAGTCACAAAGAAAAAAATTTGTAAGAGTTTAGAAATATCACCTCTCTTGAAACCACAAGAGATGAACTTACACTTCCTTTGAATCTTCACAAAGGATGATACCACCTCTCTTGAAACCACAAGAGACGAACTTACACTTCCTTTGAATATTCACAAAGGATGACCACCTCCTTCGAATGCTTCACGAAGGATGATTCTCTTCCACGCACTTCCTCGGACACACCAAGGATGAACAAGCTATTCCTCTGTCACCGCAATAGCACTTCAGGACTTTGCAGACAAGAGTTTCCTTAGCTTCAACAATCTCACAGAGTTCTCAAAGAGTTCAGAGATCTTTTGCACAAGGGAAGAGTTATTTTTGAGATAAAGAGTGAGCCATTTTATAGACTCAGCCTAATACCCTTCCATTCTTCGAAAACGGGCCATCTAACGCATTTAATCGATTAACATAAATATTAATCGATTAATAATGAGTACAACGGCTAGTTTTTCAAATCTGAAACCCCCAACGGCTAGTTTTTCAAATCTGAAACCCCCAACGGCTAGTGTTAATTGATTATTCTCAGGAATAATCGATTAACTAAATAAATCAAATATAAATTACAAGAATCAACCCTAATACATATTTGAGCACTATTACATCAACTTTGATAATTATAAAAGCTTTATAAAATACAGAGATCTTCAATTTGTCTTTATGGATCTTGACTTGTGCAAATCTGTTCATCATCAAAACTTCATCTTTGATTTTTGCTAACATTAAAAGGCACACGTTCGTATTAAAAACCCTCTTGGTTTGTTATTCCACGCTAACAATTCCGCTGCAGCGATTCTAACAATTGGTATCAGAGCTTGCTTTGATAGTCATTCAAATGGCAGGATCACATCAAACCTTTGCAGAGGGTGCATCAATCAATAGACCCCCACTATTCACAGGTGAGAACTATGCATTCTGGAAGGTAAGAATGCAAATATTTATTGAATCTATTGATTGTGAAATTTGGGATGTTATTGCATCTGGTTCTTCTGTTCCTACTAACAATATACAGGAAACAAAGCCCCGTGGTCAATGGACCATTGAAGAAAAGAAAAGAATTCAGAATGATGTAAAAGCTCGGAATATTATTGCATCAGCATTGACTGTTGATGAGTTCTACAGGGTTTCTGTCTGCAAAACTGCTCAAGAAATGTGGGACGTGCTCAGAGTGACACATGAAGGAACGGATGACGTAAAGAGGGCAAGAAAGAACTCCCTAATTCAAGAGTATGAAATGTTCCGGATGAAGCAAGGAGAAACAATTTCCGACGTTCAAAAACGCTTCACCAACATTGTCAATCATCTCATTGGACTAGGTAAGTCATTTGATACTGATGAATTAAACATTAAAATCTTGAAGTCTTTAGACAGGTCGTGGCAACCTAAGGTGACTGCAATCTCGGAGTCACAAAACCTCAACACCATGACTATGACGGCACTATTTGGAAAGTTGAGGGAACATGAATTAGATCTTGGAAGACTTGATGAAGAAGAAGCAAAAGCCAAAACCAACAAGAAGAGTTTGGCATTAAAATCAGAGGTTGAAAGAAGCAAAGCTAAATCGGAAGATGAAGACTCAGACGAAGAAGAAAATTTGAGACTCATGATAAAAAGGCTCAACAGGTTCATGAAATCAAAAGACAAAGGAAGATTAAAATTCGAAAAGAAAGAAAATCAAGGATCTTCCTCACACTATAAATGTTATGGTTGCGGAGAAAGGGGGCACCTAAAAGCAGACTGCCCAAATCAAAAGAAGAGTGAAGACAAAAAGGAGAAAAGATTCTTCAAGAAAAAGAAGGCCTACATTGCATGGGAAGATGACAACGAAACAATTTCCGATTTGAGCGAATCTGATGAAGAAGCAAACATTTGTTTAGTGGTGAACGACGACGCTGGAAGCCAAGTAAGTACATCTAGCGATTCTGATAATTATAGTCAAATTAGTGAAGATGAATTGCATGAAACTTATGCTGCTTTAATAGTAGAATCTGAAAAATTAGATAAAGCTCATAAGAAATTGAAAAAGGATTTCAAAAATTTAAAATTAAATTTTGAAAATATTTCTGAAGAAAATAAAAATTTGAAATCAGACTTTGAAAATATTCTTGAAGAAAATAAAAATTTAAAATTAAATTTTGAAAATATTTCTGAAGAAAATAAAAATTTGAAATCAGACTTTGAAAATATTCTTGAAGAAAATAAAAATTTAAAATTAAATTTTGAAAATATTTGTGAAGAAAATAAAGATTTGAAAAATAAAGTTTTATTTTTTAAAAAGGGTAAATTTACTAGTAGTGATGAATGTGCTTCTTGTGAAAATTTTAAGAAACTACTAGAACACACAACCTTAGGAGAATGTAGTAAAAATAACGAAAATAAGGTTGTTAAAAATAAGTATGTTCCTAAAATTAAAAATAAACATAATAATAGAACCCGTAGAACATGGGTAGAAAAAGGAACAACTTATAGGAACACAAACTTTGTATCATGCTTTTATTGTATGAAAAAGGGTCATACTTCAAATAAATGTAAAATTAAGCATTATGGTGTTCCAAGTGGTAGATATGTTTGGGTTGTAAAATGATTTCTTTTTTCTAAATCTAACCCAAAGGACCCATACAAGTAGTTGGGTACCTATTGTTTAATATTTAGAATTTCTTTAAAACAAAATTTAAGAAAATTTTATTCCAAGGCCGATGAAACTATTTTTTTTGGATATCTTCTAATATACAAAGCATATATAGTTTTCAATCGGAAAACATTTGAAATAGAAGAATGTGTGCATGTTGTCTTTGATGAAATTGTAGACCTTGAGGCAAAACCTCTTGAGTCAGTTGAATTAGATGCAGGCAATGATGAAGAGTTGTAGAAGACAACAAATGAAGCGAAGAATGATGACAATCCTCAAGATGAAGATCTAAACAAAATGTGGAAACAACCTAGAGGATTATCATTACGAAGTTGGAGGCATATCTAAAGGGGTAAACATTAGAAGAGATCTAAGAATCTTTAGAAATATCTTAGGATTGAATTTTTAAATGCGTTCCAGTTTTGCAATTTTGAAAAACTAGCCATATTTTTGTATGCTTTAAAATTCCTATCTTATATAGTTTAATGTATGTTTAAACAATGTTTTATAAGTTCTTTATCCTAAAATTATTTGCTTTAAATATCCTATTGTGTATGTTTGAATGAATCTTTAAATTTGAAATATTTTTAGCTCATATGCATACATGCTTTTGTTAAGGGGGAGTATTATCTTAGGGGGAGAACATCAAACACAACTTTTTAATTATGATCAAAAAGGGGGAGAAGATGTTTAAAGCTTATTTGCTTATTTATGTTTGCTTATTTGTGTTTATTCACTAATGCACTTTTTCTTCCATAAGTTGTGTTTTATCCAGATTATTACTAAAAGCTTTAAATCAAAGTAGTTTTTGATCATCATCAAAAAGGGGGAGAATGTTAGCAAAAATCAAAGATGAAGTTTTGATGATGAACAAATTTGCACAAGTCAAGATCCATAAAGACAAATTGAAGATCTCTGTATTTTATAAAGCTTTTATAATAATCAAAGTTGATGTAATAGTGCTCAAATATGTATTAGGGTTGATTCTTGTAATTTATATTTGATTTATTTAGTTAATCGATTATTCCTGAGAATAATCAATTAACACTAGCCGTTGGGGGTTTCAGATTTGAAAAACTAGCCGTTGGGGGTTTCAGATTTGAAAAACTAGCCGTTGTACTCATTATTAATCGATTAATATTTATGTTAATCGATTAAATGCGTTAGATGGCCCGTTTTCGAAGAATGGAAGGGTATTAGGCTGAGTCTATAAAATGGCTCACTCTTTATCTCAAAAATAACTCTTCCCTTGTGCAAAAGATCTCTGAACTCTTTGAGAACTCTGTGAGATTGTTGAAGCTAAGGAAACTCTTGTCTGCAAAGTCCTGAAGTGCTATTGCGGTGACAGAGGATTAGCTTGTTCATCCTTGGTGTGTCCGAGGAAGTGCGTGGAAGAGAATCATCCTTCGTGAAGCATTCGAAGGAGGTGGTCATCCTTTGTGAATATTCAAAGGAAGTGTAAGTTCGTCTCTTGTGGTTTCAAGAGAGGTGGTATCATCCTTTGTGAAGATTCAAAGGAAGTGTAAGTTCATCTCTTGTGGTTTCAAGAGAGGTGGTATTTCTAAACTCTTACAAATTGTTTTTCTTTGTGACTAATATTTGTAAGTGTTTTGTGTTAGTGAAAAAGGTTTATCTTGTTTGAGATAAGCGACTGGACGTAGGATTGGTAAGATCCGAACCAGGATAAAATCATCTGTGCAAATTTCTCTCAACCTTACTCTCTTTATTTGTCTTTATTATTTGCTTGGTAAGTTTAATTGAGTAGAAATTAAAAGGCACACGTTCGTATTAAAAACCCTCTTGGTTTGTTATTCCACGCTAACAATTCCGCTGCAGCGATTCTAACATATAAGAGGTAAGGTAGAACTCTTACCTTATAATGATCTTAATGAATTAGTTAAGCTTTGTGTTAGAGTAAAGCAACAATTGAAGAGGAAAACTTCCTTTAAAAGAGACTACTCTGATTCTTCCTACCCTTGGAAAGAGTCCAAGAGGGAAGGTGAACCCTCCAAATCAAAAGAAGAGGGACCTAGGGAAAAGGAAAAAGAAAAATATCCCTCTGAAGAATCTTCTAAAAATGATAGGGAAAAAGAGACCAAGTGTTTTAGATGTGGTTATAAAGGGCACTATGCTTCCGAGTGTCCAAACAAAAGGTTTACTTATATCCTAGAACATCAAGATGAAGATGAAGATTCTTCTAGTGATTCAAATACTTCCATATCCGAGGAAGAAGCCTTACCTTGTGAAGGAGAGTTGTTATTGGTAAGAAGACTTCTTGGAAGTCAACATATAGAACTAGAACAATAACAAAGGGAAAATCTATTCCACACAAGATGAAAAGTTTTTAAAAATACTTGTTCATTAATTGTGGATAGTGGGTCCTCTTGTAATTGTTGTAGTTCTAGAATGGTGGAAAAATTGACATTAACTACTATTCCTCATCCCAAGCCCTACAAGTTGCATTGGATAAAAGAGGATGAAGAAATAGTAGTCAAAACACAAGTAAGCATACCTATCTCCATTAGAAACTATGAAGAAACCATTGTATGTGATGTTGTGCCAATGGATGCTGGCCATGTTCTACTAGGTAGGCCATGACAATATGACCATAACTTCACTCATGATGGCTACACCAATAAGATAACTTTTCTCGACAAAGGAAGTAAAATAACTTTGATTCCTCTTACACCTCAACAAGTGAAAGAGGATGAAATAAAAATAAAAATGAAAATTGAAAAAGAAAGAAAAGAAGAAGAAAGGTTGGATAAACAACCTTCTAAAGGAGAAAAGAGAAAGGAGAAGAAGGTATGCATGCTTTTAAATTCTTCATCCAAACGTAAATACCTTGAAACTTCTTCTCAAAAACATCACTTTGCTTCATTATATAATGAAGGATAATGTTGAAAACAAAGTCAAAGAAAAAATAAAATAAAGGCCAATGATACTTCTAAGAAAATCTTTTTCAAAAGGCCTTCATTTTGTATTCTTTTCTTTGAATACGTCTTTTTAATATTCATCTTTGCTATTTGTTGTAGATAAATCTTTGATCCAGGAGGGAAGTACTAAACCAAAGTTGTGCTTCTTTACCTTTCCGATTTGAGGACAAATCGTTCTTCAAGAGGAAGGGTATGGTTGAAACCTAATTAGGCTAGGAAAGGGAAGTTGAAGAAGAACTTTTAAAGGCTCTTTCTTGATTTTCTTTCTCTATGTCTTAGAAGGATTCCTCTTTTAATACTATATGGTTGTTTTGTTTTAGGATACAATAAAGTCAAGAACCATGGCGAACCAATCAGATTTGGAAAAAGCATTCTTCAAGGAATCAACACCAGGGCCGCCCAAGCGCCCTTAGACAAGGGGCGTCCAGCGCAAATGCAACATTTGGACTTCCCAACTCACGTGCTCCCAAGCGCCTTCAGGAGAGGGGCGCTCCAACACCAACGGAGCTGCCTGAAGCACGTTTTGGCAGCATTGTCCATGTGACCCAGCATGCTTCCCGTGACTCAGCCAGCTTGGCCTCCAAGCTCGTTTTATCATTTGAATTTTGGAGGGAATTTGGACCAGATTTGAGTCCCCTCTTCACCTATAAATAAGAGGGCCTCTCCATTGTAAATTTTCACTTTTGAGCTTTAGTTAAATGCTGCAGAATTTGATTCCAGCCCTATATGCTCTTGAGTCACTCTTTCTCTTCACTTTCTCTACCCTTTCCTCTAGCTTCCTTCCATAGTAGGAAGGCCTTCTGAGTTGAGAGGTCTCTATACACCCTCCTTCCATTAAAAACACACCAAAACACTACTCATTTTCATTCATTCCGCTGCACCATCAATGCTTGCTGTTTGAAGTTGCTACTTGCGAGTTCCAAGCCTAGGCATGCTTTCATCAACACGCCTGAGTTGCGCCTCCGTAGCATCGTCGAATCTCGCCACCACAATCTTCCTTGCACAAGAGGGGAACAAATCAAACGAAGAAGTCCTATTTCCTGGCACGAGAAGAAGAACCCTATATGGGTTGGATTAGATGCACAAGAAAGAGAAACTCTCGCTACTGGCGCAATAGATGGGTTTGGGAAAACCCAAAATCAATTTGGGAAACTTTTGAAATTAGGGTTTAGAGAAAGAAAAATAAATAACCTAAACAAAATCTTGGTGAGGAAAGGTTTCATGCATTTAATGAAAACATTTTGCCACGTATGTTAATCCCTCATAAAGCCTTTCCATCTATCTTGTAATCTTTGTCCTGTGAGCACCATAGTTGAAGCTTGTTTGTTAAAGGCTCATTATCTCTTGATTAGTCTTTACGCGATGAGCAAGCATGATTGATTTACTTGTGTTAATTAAAATTGTTTTCTTAAGTTACTAAACCATTATAGTTTGACTATTTTGTCTAAGCTAAGTTACCTTTTACTTTAGGACAAGCAAAGTTCTAAGTTTAGGGTAGTTTGATAACAGTAATTCTTACCATTATCTGAGATTCATTTAGAAACAAAATTAGCTCTCATTTAGCTTATTACTTGCTTAAATCCTCTCTTTTATCTTGTTTTCGTGTTTATCTATATTTTGGGCTACATTGGTATAAATTCATCACCAATTCCCTTATTTTGTAGGTAATATTGTGCTTGGAAGAACCTCCACCAATGTATAGAGCTGAGCCAGCCACAAGATCAAGCAGATCTGCACAAAATGGGAGAAAGTAGTAATGCAGCCTGAATCTCGTGCCCAGGTGCCCCATCCAAGGCATTGAGCGCCATTTGCTTCGGAAATCTCACGCTTGGTGATGAGTGCATATTTATTCCCACATTTATGGTTTAAAAACAAAATTTTTTATGAGATTCTTATGCTTAAATGATTGATTTAAAATAAGATTTTGCATTATTGGCTTTATCGAGTTTGGGAATTAAACAGGCTTAAAATGTGATTTTAGTTGCATAAATTATTTTGGATGTCTAATGTTTGTTGATGCACCTGAAATTAAAGTTTGAATTGCAATTCTGAAAAAAAGAAAAGTCTAAAGTGCAATTAGAGAAAATTTTTGGACTTCTGTGTAATTTTGAATAAAATAAAAAGGGTTGAAATGTAATTTTTGGCATGTTTATTTTAAAAGATAATTTGGAAAAAATATATCTTAAGATATTTTATTTGATATTATTAAATAATTACATTATTTAACTATATCAATAAATATCAAAAGATAATATTTGTCAAATCTTTTGTAATCTAGAAAAGATATTATCAAATATTCTCAAAAACCGATTAAATCTTTTGAATATTTGGAAGATATTAGATATAAGATAAACGGGTTTTGCTATCAATTGAGAATGTACTTTGATTGGTGGTAATAATTTCAACTATAATTAATTGAGAATTTATTTTGATTAATTATCTTTTAATTTGGTTAGGAGATTTAAAAATAGACATGATTAAACACAACAGAATTTGATTGAGAATGTACTTTGATTGAATTCATAGTGAATAATCTAGAAAGGTCTTCATTTGAATGAGAATATACTTTGGTTAACTACATGACCACCCTGAAATTAATTAAGAATATACTTTAATTAATTTAAAACTTGAACAATAATCAATTGAACAATGATATGTGGATAAATGATGATGAATCTATCTTGGAAAAGTAGTGGAATTAACCTATCTCATAATAATTCTTTCTAAGTTTCCTCTTTGTTCTTCAAACATTCTTCAAACATTAATTCCATTAGCATAGTTTCTCACTTTCATTCTTGAGCATTACATAACATTCATAAGATTCAAATATTGAAAAACAATTTCGTATTCATCTCTCAAGGTTACTTTAACTCTATCTACTTTCTTGACTACTGACTTGGAAATACCGAAGTTGCCTTGAAAAGTAGTATTAATTTGATAGCTTCAACGACAGCGTATCACTTGAGCACCTCATTTAAGGCGTAGAGCGTCATTCAGTTCGTAAAGTTGGCACTTGGGCCTCCTTGTAAGGGCGCTAATCGCGACTTTTGTTGACATATCAGATCTGCTCTATTTAATACTAAAACACGAAGGCGTCTGGGTCTTTGGTGGTTTGGAGGCACGATTTCATTTAGAGGAGAGCTTGGAGGGTTGCTAGGGTTCGTGGGAACACTCCCTTCTTCCTCTTTGGATTCTTTTTCTTCTTCGATTGGCATTTTGTAAGCTCTAAGGCTCTCCATGGAAATGGAGAGCCAAACGCATCTTGTTGGGGATAAATGTAGCTTGATATAAGTATGAGGTATATGGAATATTTTGGATAGATTAGGTTGTGGTTAAGTGGCTGTGTGGTTTGATCAAAATGCCCTGATTGTGTATTTATTGTTTGACCGTTGTAGCCTTAGAAATCCTGTTCTATGTTGTTTAACCATTAGTGTAGCTATGTGTTGGATGGTTTAGCAAGGTTTTTGTTAGGAGATGGTGGATTTCGGTTAAAGGATACAAGTGTAGGTAACTTTAAATTTTCGAGAACGAAATTTTTGGAGTTGGAAAGAATGTAAGACCCGGATAAAATAAAAATATATTTCATTTTTATTTTATATTTTCTAATATTAAATATTTATTTATTGCATGATATTGGATGATAAAAGTGTTAAAGAGATATAGGAAAATTAATTAATAATTGTTTTATTTTATATTTTTATGGATTCCTAAGTTTAAGGGAGGAGAGAGAAATTCTCTTAGGTTATTCGAATAAGGAGGGGCTGACGGTTTTCTTAAATTTAGTTTGGTGCGTGCATGCAGAAAAGTGAGGGTTTGGAATTTAGGTTTTAATTAAATAATTAAATAATTAAATAATTAAATGAAATAACAATAGGAAAACTGAAAGTGTTATTAGGGTGGAGGTATTTAAGTGGGATTTAGGATAAAACCTAAGGATACCCTGGAGTTGTGAAAGAAAAGTACTGATAGTAGGGAGATGATAACTGGAAGTAGTCGTGACATGGTGGAGAGCAAACCTAGCATCCTTGTTCTTACCTAGAGTGTGGTGAGAGAGATTGGAGACCAACCCTACTCTCAACTTTCTTGGCCAAACAGAGAAGGGAAAGATTCCTTATTCCTACATCACGGTGAGAGTGTGTAGGTGGATTAGAAAATCAAAAACCGTGAAGAGTAGCAAGTGTAAAGTGAACAAACCCCTGGAATCCAGGTAAGGGGAACTGACCTTGCTTATTTTATTTGGTGTGCTTAATGTGTGATATCCATGGAATGAATGTATGTGATTATGGTTGTTGTTATAGAACGTATAATTGCGGTTCTGTTCTTCTATAATGTGGTTGTGTGTACCTTGGTTGCTAGTTGGGTCTGACTTCGTCTTGTTTCCATCACTGTTATCTCAATGACTATAACTGTAATAAATTGGACTACACAATGGGATGGTGTGAGTCTGTGGAATTATATTAGAGTCGGGCTAGAAGGATGTTATTGTTTAAATGGTTGTAGCAGGGGATAAGACTTCCATTCGATGTTGTAAGGTTTTGTATGCAGTAGTTTCTACTGGGTTTGAGTTTTTGAGCAAATAGTGAATGCATGAAAAAGGAAATGTCGAATAAGCTAATGTCTCCAAGTTATTCTTCATGAATTAATATGCCTCGTTCTACGTGTGATGTGCTTTTGCTTTATGCAAAGACAAAGTCCAGTTGTTCATTACACGTTGTTAGGTATCTTAAATTTATAATAATGTTATCAAATAGTATTCTTTTATCATGAAATAGTAGATTCTCGGATTCTCGTAATGAATGCAAGCAAAGTATTAATATATTAAGTGGCATGCAAAATATAATAACGTTACTAGTAAGTATTGCATGCTTTTAATTGAATTATTCACCTGAATTCTTTTAGTATTCCTTTATATAAATGTTATATAAAGATACAGTATTAGGGGTCATTTATATTGTAGTTGGATGATTGAAATTTATAATAATTCATGCGGTTTTGAAGGGAAACAAAACATGATTGAATTAGGAAAAATGTTGTCGGTTGAGTGATATCAAGTGCATGGTTTCTACAAAATATTGAGTTGCTTTGTTATGGTTCTTAACTTAATTTGAGACGTGTGTAACTCTTGTTTTGAGTGTAACACGGGTAGTTAAATAGTATTTTATGGTTTGGTTGACTTGTCATCATTTTGATGATTTCTTTATTATTGTTTCGAGAATGCTTATCATATATGGGTTTGTCGCTTGTTGTGTGAGCATAATATGGTTTATTTCTTATGGAATTGAGTTTATGTTTGTGATACCTAGTGAAGCTATTAGAAGAGTGGTGGAAGTAGCACTGATACTTGTTAACACTCCGTAAGTGTACCGAATCGTATCAAGTAATAATAAAATGGTAAGACCAAGTATCGTTTTCCAAAGGACTCACGGCCTAGACAGTTATGTGATTTGTTGATAAAATTAGACTTGTAAACGAAATCATTGGTTTGAATTGAGGAAAATAAACATGAATGCAAGTGTTTGATCAATTATATTGAAAGAAGCAAAAGAGATTGATGTAAAATATGGAATGATGATGTTGTTGGGGTTTCCGATTTATCCTATCCACTCTCATGTATTCAAGAATTCATCTTTCTTCATTAATGTTAATGTCACTTTCTAATTTACCTTAAACCCGAGGTCTCGGTGAAGAAAGCCTACTCCTAATCACTAATTTACAATGTCTTGTCTCCCTAAAAATTATTCATGCATTACATTCACATAGAAGCTTAAAGGCAACCAATCCTCCTATCCCTATGTCTAGGTAATATTGCTCTTGGGAGAATTTCCTCAGTTCTAGATTTATCTATATGTGTCCATATAGATAACATCAATGATCATGCAATTGAATGAGTTAAACAAAGCATGAATAGAGTATAGAAGAAAATTCCTAACAATTAATGAAGCAAAGCATATAAAATATAGAACAAATTCAATACATGAGAGTTTCAAAGGATTACATCGGTTCCCCAACAACAATGGAGGTTTAGTTCACCATAGACATGGTGAAACTAAATGAAATACAATGAAAGAATGAAAGATAGAACCCTAAAATTTGAAGAAAGGAGCTTCCGCATCCAAAATTTGCCTCCAAAGGATGAAGAAAGTGTGATTGCGCCTCTTTCTGTCCAAAGATACAAACCTTAGGTCGACTAAACCCTTATATACACTACAAGAAATGCGTTAATTACCGAAGGCTTATTACCGAAGGCCTTTAGACCGTCGGTAAATAACGTTTTCCGAAGGCTTGTGAGCCGCCGGTAATGTGTTCGATTAATTAGGGCCAAAAATAAGATATTCCCATTCTCAAATTCATTTCGCACCAAAGTAATAATCTTCGTCTCCTCTCAAAGCTGGCCACGAAAACCCCCTTCCCCCTTTGCTCGAAACCCTTCGCCCACAAAACCCTTGTCCTTTGCATCAATCCTAAGCACGAAACCTTGGAGGAGTGATTTACAGTCATCCCTGTCCCAGCTGCCAGTGTGGTTTTGGGCTGTATATCGCAACGTGGTGGGTTGGGAGGCTCTATTGGAGTTCAATCATGAAGAGAGGGTTAGAAATAGACTAATGCAAGTGATTGTAGAAACTAAAGAGTAAAGAAAGGTGCGAGTGCAAGCTAGGAAACATTTCGGGTTGAGTGCGAGACAGGTGAGGTTACGGAGTTTGGAGGAAACATTTTGCGGAGAGGGCAAACACATTTTCCAGGTATGGAGAGCTCTTAATTTCTTGTTTGGATTAAACGTAATGGATGAAATCTGGTTTGAGTTGGACGAAACTAAAAATCAAATTTGTATCTTTTGAGTTTAGAATATTGTATGATGGCTGGTGATTATTGAATTTAGTTATACTCTTAGTTATTGTGCTGATAAGATTAAATGTAACCAAGTAGTGCAAATGTTGTAGTTGCAAGGGATATTTAGGAAATAAAGATGCAGAGAAGTTTTTGTAATATGGTCATGAGCATGTGATTTTGAGGACTAAGTTAATATGTAGGAATGTTAAATACTGATGCATGAATGTATCATATTTGGGTAATGGGGTTAAAGCTATTTGTTAATTTGTTTGGACTATTTAATAAGAGAATGAAAGTTTATTTTGAGATACTTAACTGCTATTAAGATCAATTCAAAAATAAATCTATAAAAATCATTCAAAAACAGAGGTAAAATCCATTTAAACAAATTTTGAATGACTAAAGAAAGCTATAAATCAACTTAAAAATTAAAATCTTCAAGAATTCAATACTCAAAACCTACCAAAGCACTCTAAAACTAGGCTAAACAAGGTAAAAGTAAGAACTAAACTAAAACAGAAACAAACTTGTAAAGAAACTTCCTAATAAAGTCTTAAATGTCTAAAGAAAACTAAGAGCACTTCAAAAGTCACTAATTCTAAGAGATTCTAAAACTTACTAAAGAAAGCCTAAAAGTACACTCAAACTAGTATAGAAATGAGGACTACACTAATTGCAGTGCAGTAAAATGCACTGCAGCTTTGTAAACAAGTTTTAAATGTTAAAAGCAAGTTAAGAAACAACCTAAAACCTACCTCTCTACAAAAACTCAAAAATTGACTATTGAGAACCTAAAACTATGCTAGAAATCTCAAATCATGAAAAATTCTCTAAACTAACAGATGAAGTTGTAATGTAACTATCTAAACATGTTTTAAATGGTACAAGACTATTGAAAACTATGGTAACTAATGAAAATAGGAAAGAAATCAAAATCTGCTTATGAAAATCGGAAAGATGCACTAGAAAGGTCAAAAGTTGCAAATTGCACTAAAGTAACCTAAGAATGTGCAATGTTCTTATCCTAACAAGAGTAAAGTAGTCAAATGAAGCTAAGAAAGATGTCAAATTGTATCAAGTAGCTAAATATCAAAATTTGGCTACTTAAAACCTAAAAAGTGTACTAAATAGGTGAAAAAATGGGAATTCACCTAAAGTAACCTAAGAATGTACAATCTTCATATCCTAACAACTTTAAAGTACTTAAATGAAACTAAGAAACATGTCAATTTCAAAGTAGTACACAAATCTCAAAATTAAAGTACTTAAAACCTAAAAAGTGTTGTAAATAGGTGACAATTTCGAAATTGACCTAAACTAACCTAACAATGTGTAATGTTCTTAGTCTAACAAGTTTAAAGAACTTAAATGAAGCTAAGAAAGATGTCAAATTGTATGAAGTAGCTAAATATCAAAATTTGGGTACTTAAAACCTAAAAAAGTGTACTAAAAAGGTGAGAAATTAGGAATTCACCTATGGTAACCTAAGAATGTGTATTCTACACATCCTAACAAGTATAAAGTTGTGAAATGAAGCTAGGAAAATACTCAAAAGCAATAAACTACCTAAAACTCAAAGTTTGAGTAGTTAGAACCCAAAAAAGTGTACTAAAAGGGTGAGAAAATGGCAATTCACCTAAAGTAGACTAAGAATAACTAATGTTAATATTCTAACAAGTCTAAAGTAATGAAATGACACTAGGAAACTACTCAAAAGCAAACAAGTACCTAAAACTGAAATTTTGAGTAGTTAGAACTTAAAAAAGTCTACTAAAAAGGTGAGAAATTTGCAATTCACCTAAAGTAGACTAATTTTAACTAATGTTAATATCCTAATAAGTCTAAATTAGTCAAGTGAAGATAGGAAACTACTCAAAAGCAAACAAGTACCTAAAACTCAAAGTTTGAGTAGTTTCAACCTAAAAAGTTCACTTAAAAGGTGACAAATTGCCAATTCACCAAAAGTAGAGTAATTTTAAGTAATGTTAACATCCTAACAAGTCTAAAGTAGTGAAATGATGGTAGGAAAGTGGTCATAAGCAAAAAATTCCCTAAAACTCAAAATGACACTACTTAAAACCTTAAAAAATGTAGTAAAAAGTACCTAATTGAGTCATTACAGGTCAAATTTCGTTCTGCTGTGATTTTGTGATATTTGGAAGTTTAAACAAGTCCAAATTGATGTATTAAAGCTGTTAGAACCATTGATATGAAGTTAGAATGACCTATATGCAATTTAGTATGTCAAACCATCATATTTGAGCCATTTTTGGAACTTGCAAAGTGAATCTGAGTTGCATTTCTGTTTTATGCATAATTAGAGTTCAAATAAGTGTATTTTGATGACTTAAAACTGTTAAAATGATTAGCAAAGTGTTAGAATGGCTTAGGCACAAAATCACTTTCAAAACCACCAATTTTGAGTCAATTTTGGGAAGTAGAAAGGTGATTTTGAGTAGCAGTTTGGTTTTGAGTTAAATTTGAGTTCTAACAAGTTTCAATTCACCAAACAAAGTTGTTGAATTGGTGAAAAGCAAAGAATAACCTAAAACTCAAAGTTTGAGTATTTAGATTATAAAAAGTGTACTTATAAGGTGAGAAATTGTCAATTCACCTAATATAGTCAACATCCTAACAAGTATAAAGTAGTGAAATGAACCTAAGAAACTAGTCAAAAGCAAAGGATTAGGTAAAACTCAAAGTTTGAGTTGTTAGAACCTAAAAAAGTGGTTCCAAGTTGGTGAAATGCTGTTGAAAATCAAGCCAAATTGCTACTTTTAGAGCTACTTCTTTGTCCAATTCAGCAACCCTTCCATTACCTAATATGCTACCCCCTTGGAGCAAGAATTCTGGACCTTGGACGCCTCACCAAAACGTCACAACACCCCACCACACACTAAACCAGTCACAGCATAAATCTACACTGCACCAGATTTTAATTTCAAGTAACAGACTTTGTAGCACAATTTGAAGGCCAAACAAGTGGATTTCAAATGATTTTAAGCCTTGAATCAATAGAGGGACACAAAAGGAACCTAGGAGAGGCACTAGATCAGATTAAGCACGCAAGAAAAGTAAAAAACGAAGAGCCAAAAGTAGTGCAGTAAGGTGTTTGATAAAAATGCAACTGTTTGATGAAAGTCTCCAAAGAAGTGCAGATTTTGTGATTTTCGGTTTTTGGGGTTCAAAACTGGATTGCTTGGTTTTCAAATGATTTTTATGATTGGATTATACTTTTTTGATCATATAATTCCATTTTCAAACATGTAACCAGCTCTTGCCAACCCATAATTGAAATTTAAAGAATGTACAAAATTAAACACACTAAAAATGAAAACTGCACCAGAAAAATGGTTTTAAAAGTGTGCTTTCAAATCCAAAAATGAGTGGCAGTGTTTCTAAAGCTCAAGTGATGATTCAAGCAACTTTATATCATCAATTTAAAGGTGTTTAAACATTGAAACAACAAGGAATCACACTACACTCAAAAATCACTAATTCACTTCCAAATTTAAGCAAAATTGATGGTTTAGGAAGTGATTTTGCATGTAGGCTCAAATTTGACGAAATGAACAGTGCACACAGGTTTGAAATGGTAAAATAAACTTGTTCAAACATTCACAATGGACAGAAACAACCAGATGCTTCAAATCACACTTGCTATAGCCAATTATGCAGCATTTTAAACCCAAAATTAGCACTAGAATTGAAAACACACACTGGAATCAAACTGTACAGCATAAACAAAGCTAAAGGAAGTCCTAATTCACCAGATCTAGGTACAAAATCTTAGCTAGGAGATTTTAAATGGCCTAAGACACAACAAAATTCTGATGCAATTTTGGTGACATTTTCATACATATTTGTCTATAGTAACTATGATTTGTTGAATCTTGCTGTGTTTGTGCATATACAATGTTTGAGCAAGTTTATTTTGCCATTTTAAAGTTGTGTGCACTGTTGAAATGATCATTTTTATGCCTATATGTAGAATCATGTCTTAAACCATCAAAATTGGCTTTAAAATGGAAGTGAACCAGTGAATTCACATTACAATCTGTTTTCAAACTGTTTGAGTGTTTAAATATCTTTAAAATGATGATAAAATTCTGCATTGCTGCATTGCTGTATTGCTGTATTGCTGTAAAATTCTGCATTGTTGTATTGCTGTAAAATTCTGCATAAAATTCTGCATTGCTGTATTGCTGTAAATTCTGCATAAAATCTTTGCTGTTTTGGTGTAAAATTATGCAAAAATAGCTTACTATTTTGCTGTATAACCTGCATAAAAATCTGGTTGTTTTGATGGTATATTCTGCATAAAAATCCTTGGCTATTTGACCATGTGGGAAGAGCATGCATGTGGAAGGATTTCTTATTTTATTTCTGTAAGGTGTGGGTGATGTGTTTCAATAGAAGAGCCACAGTGTGGTGGTGATGTGAAGAAAACAGAAGAAGAATAGACAAGAGTGTGTGGTTGTGAAACTGTAGAGTAATGGTGTGTGAATAAAAAGAGAAAGGAGATAGAAGAGGTTATGGCAGCTGTAACTGCTAACTTTAGTTCAAAAATATACAATCTGTGAGTTTTTTTTATTCATGTCATCCATAATGAATTTCCTACCATTCTAGCTCTGCATTATTGAACTTGATCATTCTTGACTATTGAGGTTGAATTTTAATTATTTGTTATGATTGGTGTTTTTGCTTCTGGTTCAAACATTCCTGTAGACATAGTGAGGGCAACACGTGAATGTAAACAAGGTATAACAACAACCCAACCTTTTAACATTTAAGTACAGCCAATTTCATTACACCAATTCATGATGTAAGAAGGTAATATACCTATGTTGATGTTGGTTTTAGTTCTCTTCAAGATGCAGTAGTAAAAATACATAATCCAGATTGAGGTTTATATCTCTTAATTTTATTGTATAATATCTCTTAATTTACAATCATATGTTTAACACTCTAGCATCACATTCTGCAGCAGCCCAGCGCCCTGTTTTTTTTTTCGCCCTTCGGAAATTACCGAAGGCTTTTGGCCCTCGGTAATTACCGAAGGCTTTTGGCCCTCGGTAATTACCGAAGGCTTTTGACCCTCGGTAATTACCGAAGGCTTTTGGCCCTCGGTAATTACCGAAGGGCGAAAGCCCTCGGTAAATGTTAGCGACAAGGGATTTACCGAGGGCTCTTTGGCCGTCGATAAGCCTTCGGTAATTACCTTTTACCGACGGTTTTGGGCTGTTTCCGAGGGCTTCTGGCCTTCGGTAATGCCCTTCTTTTTTGTAGTGATAGTTTATTAAGAATTACAGAAAGTAGGCTTAAGCCCAATTAAATGGCGCTCAACGACACTTTTGGCGCTCAGCGGTAAATGCGGTTCTTCTAAATGGCGCTCAGCTACAGTTTTAGCCCTCAGTGGTGACTACGGTGCTTCAGAACGCCGCTCAGCGGTAAAAGTTGCGTTGAGGGGTGAATGGGACTCTTCTTTTGTGCACTTTTACTTCCTTTCCTGAGTCCAGCTCCTTACTACTTCAACTTCTTTCATCTAATTCATCTTAATTCCTGCCAAAACAAGGAAAACCAAGCATAAAACCAGTCCAACTCTCTTATTTTCAAAACTTAAGCAAAAGCATTATTTCAAGCTAGTTTCTAAGTCATAAAGGTTGTTTTTAATATCAAAATTAAGTATAAAAATAATGATTTTTCAACCGTTATCACAACCCCAAACTTAGAACTTTGCTTGTCCTCAAGCAAACAAAATGTAACTCAGTCTTCCACCAATCCATACAATGGTTCACCACATTCAAAAACTCTTTCTTTCAAGACATGTAATTACTCAAATCAGCTCATAAAAAATAATTCAGTCAAGATGCACACATGCTTTAATTCAATCAAACTCATTGTGGTGTTCACATAATCACAAAGTATCCAACAAATGCTATTCTCATGAATGATCAATTAACTAAGCATAGATGTAATCATGTGCTCATGGAATTATTCCTCACTAGATAAAGTGTCTCACTCAATCCCACAAGTGTATAGAGGTCACTCATTCACTCTACTATCACAATATCACATGAATCAACTTTGCCTTTCATTTAACCACAATTAAACACCCTCACAAGCAAGCATCATCACAAGGACTTTTCTATGGCTTACAATGTGGCTGGGTTAAGAAGAAAATTGGTTTTTCTAGATCACAAAATCCTTGAGTTAAGAGAATCAACAATTGAACACAACCATTCTTACTTCTTCTCAACTTTCCTTTGCATTGAGCTTTTCTTTTTCTTTCTTTTCTTTCCTTTTTATTTTGCTTTTCACGTGCTTAGCTCAATGCTTTTCATATTCCCTTTTTAGACCTCCCAACAACCCTAAAATTGAACATTTATCAATACCACAATATATTTTTCAGCTCAACTCAAGGTAAAGATTTTCAAAAAGGGTTTTCTATCATGTTCAAGGCTAAAGGTTCAAAGGATAGAACACATTGTGCTCTCTTTTATTGGGCTAAAATCATGCATTTGGCTAATAAAGGGTTACCAACAAATGGCCGTGATCATATGACACATACAAGCAAGTGATTCAATCATAGAAACCTGGACAAAGTCATTCATGCTTTCAATGTAATAGCATTCAATCACAAAAACTCTGGAGTTCAAAACCTCACACATAAGTTCATTCAACATTCCACATACACATTCTGCATAGCATCGTAATCACAATCACAACATCAAGCATTTGTTCACATAGCTTGTGAACAACCACCTGTATATCAACATATAGTGCATAATCTCAACATCAATCAATATCCAAGCATCATCAAGCAATACTCATCATGCATAAATAACAAGCAAACCATCATAGCAGATAAAGTTTTACACTGAGTACATCACAACCTATTCTAATAACATAAGCAAATAAGTTCAACAGTACAAAACAAAAGATAGAAAAAATCCTACTCTAGAGGTAATAGCATCCATCAGTAGATACTATCTCAGCTCCTCATAACCCATGTTGTCATCCGAATCTTCCTCCTCTCCTTCATCTTCTGCATCTTCAAATTCATCATCATCCTCTTCATCATCCATAGCTGGAGCTTCAGCTGTTCCAGCTCCACTAGCCTGAGCTTGCTCCTCTGGCCATGCCACCACATTGTTGAACTCATCCGTGGTCCACCGATGTCCTGGGGGTGTATCCTACATCCCAATGATCATTTCTGCTGTGGTCACCTGCCCTTTGTGGATGGACTACATCCTAGCATCTATAAGAGACATATACATATCTCTCATCTGAAACGCCTCTACATCATGAGGCTGTGCAGGTGCCTGTGGTGGTCCTCTTCCTCTGCGAGGATGACGTGGTGGTATTGGCTGAGCTGCCTCATCTCTGCCACAATACTGCCTATAGTAGGCCTCATCAATCGCCTTTTTAGGCCTTTCAAACGGCGGTGTAGAAATATTCACTCCAGCTAGCTCACAGAGGTATGTGATCAGAGAAGGATGCCCCAAAGGTGCCTTATTGTTCATAGTATTTGCACACACCTATATGTCATTGGCTATGACCTGGCCAATGTTAATGCTCATCCCTCTCAGCATACAGTACAGAAGAAGAGCCCTATTGACAATAATATCAGAGACATGCGAATAAGGCTGGATGTTGGCATGAGAGAACGTCATCCAGTACTTTGCTAAAGGAGTCAGATCAGCTCTCCCGATATTCACAACAGCACCATTCCTATTTCTTTGAAAGTGCCCTCTAAGCACGTAAAGCACGCTCTCCACATCAACAAAATCTGCTCCTTCTTCCATACTCAAAGCAAACTGACACTGCTCACCAACCCATTCTGTATTTAAGAACCTGTTAATGGCATCAGGATCATACCGAATGGTGTGTCCTCTAACATAGCTCATATATAGTCCTCATTGGGATGATCACCCAACTGCCTTGCGTTGGTTTAAAATTCTTTCACTACTGCTATGTTAGCTGGTGCAGGATAAGTGGCTAGTCTCCCCTAATTCCTGTTCTCCAATTACTCTCCAAATTTTCCAGCCTTCCTTTCCATCAATAACCTTCTATCTTGGACAATATTGAAATGACGCTCATGCTTGCGGGAAAGGAACTTGCTGGAATAGGAGCGTTCTGGTTCGTTATCCTTCCTCTGGGATCCTATAGTCTTGATTCTCTTACCCGATGAGGAGGTCATCCCCGCATCAAACACAATTCACAAAACCACAAGACATATTGTTAAGCATTAGTAGACCACAAACAACTCCTTAAAACCATTCCTATCAAATAGTTAAACCACGAGACTCCGGCAACGACGCCAAAAACTTGTTATCAAGTAATAATAAAATCGTAAGTCCAAGTAGCGTTTCCCAAAGGACTCACGCCCTAGACAGTTATGTGATTTGTTGATTAAATTATACTTGTAAACCAAATCATTGTGTTTGAATTGCGGAAAATAAACATGAATGCAAGTGTTTAATCAATTGGATTGAAAGAAGCAAAAGAGATTGATGTAAAATATGGAATGATGATGTTGTTGTGGTTTCCGATTTATCCTATCCACTCTCATGTACTCAAGAATTCATCTTTCTTCATTAATGTTAATGTCACTTTCTAATTTACCTTAAACCCGATGTCTTGGTGAAGAAAGCCTACTCCTAATCACTAGTTTACAATGTCTTGTCTCCCTAGCAATTATTCATGCATTACATTCGCACAGAAGCTTAAAGACAACCAATCCTCCTATCCCTGTGTCTAGGTAATATTGCTCTTGGGAGAATTTCCTCAGTTCTAGATTTATCTATATGTGTTCATATAGATAACATCAATCATCATGCAATTGAATGAGTTAAACAAAGCATGCATAGAATATAGAAGAAAAACCCTAACAATTAATGAAGCAAAGCATATAAAATATAGAACCAATTCAATACATGAGAGTTTCAAAGGATTACATCGGTTCCCCAACAACAATGGAGGTTTAGTTCACCATAGACATAGTGAAACTAAATGAAAAACAATGAAAGAAACATTGTAATAGCAGAGTGAAAGAAACACCAACACCTCACTATACACCTGTGAGTTGAGTGGTACACTTTTGAGTACTTGAGTGATACACTTTTGAGTGCTTGAGTGAAACACTTTCTTTGGTGAGGAATAGTTCTTTGATTTTCTGATTGCATCTCTGCTTGGTTGATTGATCATTCTTAAGGATAGCATCTGTTGAAGTACATGAGCATCACACAGATTTTTAATTAATTAAGGCATCTGTACACTTTTTGACTGATATCTATATGATGAGTTGATAAAAGTGATTGCTTATTTGAAAGAAAAAGTTTTGAAAAAGGTTGAGTCATTATAGTGATTATTCTGAAAAGCTGAGTTACAATCTGTTTTGCTTGAGGACAAGCAAAGTTCTAAGTTTGGGGTTGTGTTAACGGTTAAAAATACCGTTATTTGTGATGTAATTTTGATACTAAATACACCCTTTTTTCACTTAGAAACTTGCTTGGACTCATGCTTTTTCATTAAGTTGTGTGAATAAGAGAGTTGAGGTTGAATTTGATGATTTTATGACTAATTTCCCTTGTTTTGATAGGTAATGAGAGAATGCGGAAAGCAGATATGAAGTGCTAAGGAGTTAGAGCTCATAAAGGCCTGGAAAAGCACCAAAAGGAGGAACCGCATGAAGCTTGGGCGCCCTATCTGGAGGCTTGAGCCTCGGAAGAACGACGTCCACTGCCCGGGCGTCCAATTGAAGGCTTCAGCTCTATATGAGCATCGTCGACCACCCAGGCGCCCTAAATGGGGCGCCCGAGCGTCGTGCGTCGCAGATCCGGCCCAAGTTTTGCTCTGTTTCGACTCTTTTGGACCGGACCCTATTTCTACTCTTTTCTGACTTTATTTAAAGGACCCAGGCACTCTAGGTTTTGTATCTCTGGCTAGAGCAACACAACAACACAGTATTTTACTCTCTGAAGGCGGATCTGGAGGCGGGAGCTTCCTCTTCTACTTTTAGGGTTTCACTGTCTCATGCTTTTCCATTATTCATCTAGTTTCTCCATGTCTATGGGGAACTAAACTTTATTTGTTGTTGGAGGATGATGTAACCTTGTGAACTCTCATGTATTTGAATTGATTCTTAATTTATATGTTTTTTCATTAATTGTTAGGGAATTCATCTGTTTCAATGCTTGCTTTATTTAACTCATTTAGTAGCATGATTTATGAATTGCATGAGTGTCGAGAGGTTCCTTACAATTCAAGTTCTTGTTGAATTCTCCCAAGGGTAATATTTCTCAGGGATGAGGGTATGAGTACTTGGTCGTCTTAAGCTCTTGATCTTCAGACTTAATTTTCTAGGAACGCTAGGAATTGTACGAACTAGGAATTAAGGTAGGCTTATATCGCCGAGGGATCGGGTTCTAAGTAATTTAGTGAGTGACGTTAACATTAATGTAAAAAGAAGAATTCTTATATACATGAGAGTAAATTGGTGAAATCAAACCCTAACAACATAATCATCTCATTTTATAAACAACCTCCGGTCATCATTGTGTTCTTTGCTATTGATCAATTGCATTCATATTTAATTTTCTATCTTTACATTTTAAACCAATGATCTCTTTTGATTTAAGTCTTAATTAATCGAGTTATCACACAACTGTCTAGTGCCGAGAGTCTTCAGGGATACGATACTTGGTCTTACCATTTTATATTACTTGTGTGATTTGGTACACTTGTCAATCCATCAACACACATTCGATATTTCGTCCCATTAACATAAATCCCTACCCCAACGAAAGTGAGTTATGTATTTGCGAACTTCATAAGACGTCTAGTCACAACCTAGAATGATAGGGAGATTCATCTCATTCTCTTCATTTGAAATATCCACTTTAATCTCAATGATTGAATCCTCCTCAAAAAATTCAGGAGAGTCATTCTTATTTTCCTTAATATTTACACCAACTGTCGCACTCCTAGACAAGTCCAAACTTTGCTCGATTGATCCCTAGCTACCCTACGAGAAGACTCCTCAAATGAAGAAAGAGAAATGACAGACATTATTACCTTAAGCAAGAAAATGGTCGGTTTGGCAAGAAGCAGAAAAAGAAAAAGGTAAAATTGATAGGTCAAGCCCACCCCTATTTATAAAAGTGGGCATCTCAACCGTCTTCAAGCCCCAAGCGTTATACTTTTTCGCATCTAATGGTCTAGAAAAATCCAACGCTTCAAATTCTGACAAGCACCAAGTTTAAGGCATCATATTGTTTTTCTAAATGGTCATAATTCAAAACGAATGACCAACAAGAAGAGTAACAAAACCTAGCGGCCAAAGAACAAACCACTTCATAACTTAGACAATGCTCGGGCTTGGAAGGCATGTGCACATCTCGTTCGATCAATATTATCCAAACGGTCAACCACTTTAGATGAAATCAGACCAGGAAGTTGAAGTATTATAGAGATGAAACGATCAAATCATGATTAATCTTGTTTGGGTCGTAATTAGGTTTATCCTAATCAAAAACCCATTACAAAGTCTATAAATAGATATTCAAGATTAGGAGGTAGGTTACACATTAATTACCCATTTATTGTCCTTACAATCTAAATCGAACTGACTTTGGTATCGGAGAACCTTTGAGAGATGCCCCTCAATCGAAATTGACGAACGAGACTTGAACTTAAAGGCGATGAGTTGAAGACCATCCCGTTGAAAAGAAGACTCGACCTCACACACCTGAAACAATATCATTTAATTTTTTTTTTGTTTTATAGAATGTTATCATTATATTAAAATTCAAATTTTACAATACACAATATTTTCTTATAATAATTTACTAATAGAAATTTTCATATTTCATGAAAATTTTCTTACAAATTTATTATAAAATTTTGCAAAACATAAACTTTTTCTTTTTATTTTTCTTAAGAGTTTTAATTGGCCAATAATGTCTTCATGAATAATTATTTCTTGCAAAATTATAAAATTTACAACGATTTTCTACAAAATTTTATGTCAAAAATGTGTTTTACAAAATATTTTGCAGCAATTTCTTACAAATTATTATTTATAGCAAAATTTATATGCATTTTCTAAGAACAAGTTTTCAAAAGAAAATTAGCGGTGTTTTTTTTTGAGTGAATGTAAAACTAATTCTAATTCACATTCACTTAAAATTAATATTTTTATTAAATAATTTTGAAATGTATTTATTTAGTATTTTATTGATAGCAAACTAATTAAATGAATTTTTAAAAATAGAAATGTAATTACGCAAAAGTTGAAAATAGTTTTAAATGGATATGCTTAAAAGTAAAATTTTCTTCATGTTAAAACTTGAAATTAAAATTATTATAAAATAAATAGTTCAATACTATTTATCTATCAAATCTAAAAGTATTTATTAAAATTAATTAAAATATATCTTTCATAAATTAGTTATTCCAAAAAATATTAAAATTAATATTTTAGTTTTAAACTATGAATTTTTATATTAATTAATTTTATTTTTTTCCTTTTTATATAAGACCGAAAAAAGAGGTAAAAATATGGAAAACTCATCTTGGAATTCAGTTTCAAAATAACGAAGTGTAACTGATTTTTCGATGTCATACTTTAAGATAGGCTTAGAGTTTAAGTTTTTGGCGACCAAATTTTGGTCTTAAGAAAAATCATTGTAAATGTATAAAGATGGACTAATTGTGTTATTTGGGAATTTTATTTTTCATATATTATTGGGGTACAAAAATCAGAGAATTTGAGACAACATTTATAATGTTTTTTTTTACAGAGTCACTATCTGGAGATTGTTAAATGGAAGTTTCAAGTATGAAAAGATAACTTTTATTTTGGTTTTTTTATAATAAGAAAAGTTAGAATATCATTATGAAAAAATATTATAGACAATTTTTTTATTAATAAAATAATATATTTCTATCACATTCAATAATTTTATATTATTTAATAACTGAGATCTAAAATAATTTAAATATTTTTTCTTTTCTTTAAAATCAAAATCGTGAAAAATTAAAAAACTGACAGTAACTTGTATGGTGATTTCTTTCTTTTACACATACAATATTCAACGAGAAATTGTTTTGTCTTGAATTATTTCGCCTAATGCAATGAACTTTATCATTTCAACCATCCTATGATTTGCAATCCTTCCTTAATTTATAGCGGTTTAGGTGAACGTTTCCTCATAAGTTGGAAACCAACCAGCGAGGGCAGAACTCCATTAACATGATATTACGACATATGAATGATATTAGGAAATTTTGTGGCTTTATTTTTTTTTTTCATTTTTCAATGTTTTTATCAATGTGCTTGTTACTATGCACTTGCACGCAACCCATCGGTATTGGTCTATCAGCTTCTCAGCCGGTCGGTCTCGGCAAACCTCTTGTCGTTCGGTCTTGACAACTGTTGAACAGATTTAATGCACAAATAAATGTGATAACGGTTACCGTTAAGGTTTGCATTAATGACCATTAAGAGGTAAATTAATTTAGATTCCTTTAAACTCTATAAATAAGGGTTAGGTTTGAGGTAAAGTCAGATTCAACTCATACTACAATACGTCCTATTAGGACTTCAATATCTAACTGTAACAAACAGTTTATAAAATCACTCCTAACTTGAGCGTCAGAGTGTCTTTTGCAGGTACCTTCCCTCTTTTACAACCGAGCGGCCAATATTGAAGGTGACCGATCAGGTTTAAACTGGAAGAAGACAAGCGAAGCACACCAGTCGAAGGTTAGTGTCTCGGTCTCACAATTCACACCGAAACCATGCTAATTGTCCCATAGGTTAGCAAATTATGTGCAACAAACTCAATAAAATAATATGCAACTTTTATGCACATCAGTCCACATGACTATTTTTTGGCAGGTCAACTTAGAAACAATCGAACATTGTGACTATCCAGTTTTTCCATCACTTTGAATCTTAGATTTGGCCACGATAACTTTGTTGTTTCAAGTTACCAAATTCAATCTATAATTATTCAAATTTTATATTACTTTAAATCTATTTAGATAGATCTATTTTAAATTTAAATTTATAATTTTAAATTTTAAGTTCAATTCATTTAATTGAATTTGAATGGAAACAAATTGAATAATTTAAAAAAAAAAACTCAATCAAAGTGTATTTAGCTCATTTTTTAAGTTATGAAATAATAGGTCAGACTAGTATTAAGGTAGCATCGAATCATACTCATCTAAGATTAACCTGGTTTAGTCCAAGTTCATGTTTAGTGAGTCAGACTTAATATGAATTGAGTTAATCTAAGTATAAGTTAAGCCAAATCAATATAAGCTTAAGTTGAATCGAATCGAAAAAAGCCCACATTCAATTAAGTCACATTCATTTTATTCATAACTAATTTATGTTCAATTGAGTTAGCTCTGATCAAGACTAAGTCGAATATATCTCCATCAAGACCAAGTCAGGCCTAACTCAATCAAGACCTAGACCTATCAAGATCAGCTCAAGCCTAACTGATCAAGACCAAGTTAAGCTAGCTCCATCAAGACCTAACCCCATCAAAACCAAGTCAAACTTAGTCCAATCAAGACCAAGTTAAGTCAGGACCAAGTCAAGCCTAGTCCAATCAAGACCAAGTTAGGCTAGCTCCATCAAGGCTTAACCCCATCAAGACCAAGTCAAGCCTAGTTCAATCAAGATCAAGTTGAGTTGAGACCAAGTCAAGTCTAGTCCAATCAAGACTAAGTTGAGTTGGAACCAAGTCAAGTTGAATTAGCTTAAGTATAGGTCGAGTCAATCCAATGTAGACCTAAATTAACTCAAGTTGTCCTAGTTAAGCAGAGTTAGTTTGGCCTCAGGATGAGCTAAGTTGTATTAAACCAAAGGTCGAGCAAAGTCGATTCGAGCACAAATTGAGCTAATTCAATCTAAGTTGAAGTTAAGTTGAGACAACACAAACCCAAGTTAAATTTTTCTGGATATATGTCATGCCAATTGAAGAGAATAAGGTTGGATGGTTAGATCGAGTTGAGTCTAATCGAATCCAAATTTACTAAAAGTATTGTGGAATTAAGATATCTTAATCAAGCTAGACCAAGTAAGTTGGATCTATGTTTGAATACATTGAATTAAGACATTATCTAACTAAAGTAGATTTAATCTTAGGTCAAATTTATTAAATTGATCATAGATTTAATCTAACTGAGAAAATGAATTTAGTCTATATTTAATATAATTTAAATTTGCCTAAAAAGAAATCTAAACCAAATTGATTTGATTAGGATGGATATGAATTATCCAGTATATTTTATTAAATCTCCTTTACATCTAAACTAAAAAAGTTCAATTCGTAATTAGCTCTAGTTAAAATATTTTCCCTTACAAGACAATAAAAGTACCACCAACATGGTTTTTATTGTTGTCAACTACTGAAACTTCTATTTTTAAGTCGACCCTAGTGATTCAATTTAACTACTAATCCGATCTCAAAATTACTATATTGAACTTTGTTTGCCATATAAATACTACGGAAAAGTATAAAAGTGATGGTTTGTCCGGTCACCTTAGGTTTGCTATTTTATTTAGTTTTGAGATTATATAACAATTGTAGGTCGCCCCAGCGTGGTTACGAATATTTAGTATCACAGTTGCATATAAGGCGCATTTACATTGATCTATGTTCTTATACATCAATTATCTTTGTACTACGTCCTACAACATAAAACCAGAGCGATGAATTGGTGTATCCGAAAGAGAGAGTATAAGAAGTAAAATTAGGGTTCGGTTAGCCACAAGTACATTGCTTTTAGACTAATGTACTTTAAAAGTTTCCTGTTGGGTAACATGAAAATGTAAGTGCGCAACTACCTCCTCAAAGAACGTAAAGTGGTAGGAAAAGGGGTACACAAACCCTATTATCAGGATTTTTTTTTTCAGAGGTTTGGTGGGGTAACCACTATCTTTAGACTCTAACCAACAATTCGGATAATATTGTTTAGATTGCTCACTGGTAATTAACCAAATTAAGACCAATCAATGATTGGTTGGCTACATTACTGTATACATGAATACTCGTTTGTGATTCGTATATGAAAACTGAAAGAGAAAAAAGAAAAATTACAAACCTAAGTAATTTTTTAGGGCTGTTAGTATGAAGTTTTACCACTAATTAATAGTTTAAAAACGAAGTTAAGAAATAGCAAAGTACTACAGTAAACCGTGGTTATGGGTATGTCAAAACGCAAAAGAAAATGCAGCATTACATATATGCATGACAAAATCAGATCCTATATTAAGTTAAATTCAGTACGCAACAATGTATCTTCATTTATATTGCTTTCTAATGCATCAACATTGAATGACATGAAAAATTAAGAAGGTCAAAGATAGGATTTAAGGAAGACAACTAAGAGGTGTGGTGTCTGTCTGACTAATCAATTAAACTGAATAGTCAAGTTAACAAAGAGTGGGAAACTCTATTCAAACATCATTCTAGTAATTTTTTTTTTCATTCATGCTTCGGATTTTATCAAAATTTCCTTTCTTTTTCAGTATTTCTAAACACCAATTAGTAAAAGACTAAGTGACTACTAATCTAAATAATAAGAACGAATACAAAAACAAACACAAAATTTTGTTAAGCCCCAGATTTAATTAAATAAATGTGTGATAATCTGAACGCTGTTGTAGAAAAAAATGTGGAAGTGAAGAGAAAGGAAAGTAAGCGAGCCCAATTGACCTCAGAAAGGAATTAGCATAGGCATTAATTGATAAAAATAAATATAATAGATGAATACATATAAGAACAATGATGGTACAACTTGATATAGCAATGCTTCACTAGCTACTAAATAATAATGAATATCATCATCAAGCATTGAAAACCTTGGAAAGAGCTTGCAGCACATTGAGTTGGATCCTCAATTTTAAGATGTGTTCCGCCGTCTTAAGGAAGAGCCGGTCGGGGTTCATTCCGGCGCCACCGGGAACCAGGCGCTGCAGCTTCTTCATCCTCCTCTCCACACCCTCTTGCCTCCTCCTCCTCTTCCCCCACTTCACCTTTCTCATGTCCCTGCAACCCATTAATTTTTAGCACGATTTTGTGTCCCAAAGGAAGAAAATACTAATAAATATGATAGATTTTTTCAAATGAAAGAAGAGAAAGAAAGGAAAGAAGAAAACAATGATGGGAGTGGAAGAGAATGGCATGGAATGAGAAAAGGGGGAGGGCTATAAATGAATGGAGAAAAAGGCAAAGTTCAAGAAACGGGCCATGAGAGCCGAGCCCAGCCGATCCCATTTTCAAGTGGCTAGCGCGCCGAACAAAACATAAATAATAATAATATTTTTTTTTATTCACATGCACTGCTTATATATAATATGAAATAATTTCCGCTATTTATTGGTTGTAGGTTATTATGTGTATTTTGCGTGTGGATTTTGGAGGGAGACTCGGTTTTAGTTTGGCGTGTACGGGCCGGTGGGCCAGGCCCTTGTTTGTCGTGGAGCGGCCCACGCACGTGTCTGTCAGTGGCTGGCACCAGCCAGATTTATGAACGGCTTGCGTTGCATACACGTGTCCTAGTAATCCTCGAATCCCGACAGTTGTTCGCTCCTGTCACGGGATCGGATCGGTTGCGTCATGCCCCATCGTAAATCCGAGTGTGAGTCAGCAAATCGTGCGGCTAACGATGGTCCTGCGATGGACCCCACGCGCGAAATTCGGTTTCCCACGTGCGGCCTCACATGGCCTTGTTCTTTCTCGTGTGGTGGTGAGGTCCAACCAAATTCCAGAACACTTCTCTTCACCAGAGACTCACTCACCCTTGCCTTGCCTGCACCCACCATCATTCATCTTCCCATTTCTTTTTTTTTCTACTTTCTTTTTTTTTCTTTTAAAGGTAATAAAACATTATTAATTGAGATAAATAGCTAAAGTACGTTAGTCTAAGTGATTGAAAATTTAGTCTTCTCGGGACAAATTTACTCTTTTAAATAAAGTTTTATGTTGAAGGAAAAATTAAAAGAAAAAGTTTTTATTTATATGTTTCTTGTAATAAATTAGTCTTAAAAGTTGAAAATAAATGTTTTTTTTTTCTTAACTAGTAACATTTTGTTACTTCGAAACATTTAGAACGACAGAAGAAGAATCAAATTTGAAAATCCATGGATGATGTAATCAAAATCTTGAGGTCATGGTCCACTCAAACTAGTTGGTAAAGGCTTTGATCTATGATATTTGGTTGCGTAATATTTATGCTCTCAAACTATAAATAGTTATATATATTTTCATTATTTAATTAAATGAGTCATATACCTTTTTAATACATTTTCTGTTTGGTTCTTTAATTAATTAAGTTGTGGTGTAGAGATGCCTTTTATATTAAATGTCTAACAATTGCTACATTCATTTAGTTTGCGTTATCAGAGAACATATGCTGGTTAAACTTAAAAAAAACATAATTAATTTATTTAAATAACATCATGTGTTGGCTGGCTAAGTTTAAGAAAAATTTATAACGTTAGTGGTTAAAATATGTAGCAAATTATGAATACTATAGTATAGAGAGAGAGATTATGATTGAGTCTCTCTCTCCTCATCCTGATATTTATCATTGCTAGTGGGATACACGAGACCATGTGTGATGCAACTTAGATAGAATATTAGGAAATGAAATGGTTGTATATTAAAGTATGAAAGAAAAATATATATCGCTATATGTCTTGGTTTATAATATACAGATACATTTCTTTAATGTTATGGCACTCCGTTATTATTTTAACTTTTTTCTAATTCCAGAAAGACCACATTAGATTTAGTTGCCTCTACTTTACGTCTCTCGAATTGATTAATTACATGGGACCAAACTAGCCTGGCTTCATAATTATGAACGATTTTTGGCTACATTTTTTGTGAAAATCTAATTAATATTTAATACAATTAATTAGGCCTTGCAGAATCCATTTATTAGTCCCTTTTCCTTTTCGGATAACCAACAATTAGGTATACAAAAACTCTAGCACAACATGTTATTAGGACAGAATTCCGAAGACAATTTTAAAACCTCCGTTTGTTGAAAACAGTTAGGTAGAAAATGTCTTTTTTTAAAAAAAAAAAACTAAGCAGTTAAATATACATGAAGAAAACTCAAAGCATTTAGGATACCTACGAGAGACATGTAACAATAAAATCACCATGTTTAGGTTGTTGAGACCTTTACGGTAATTATTATATCAATTATAGCCTTCAAGAATGTTTTCAAATATATTGACTTTTTGAATGCTATAAAATTAACTTGTTTTAAGTAATTTACTCCTCCATAAGTACATCAAATCCCAATTGCCTTACTTTTTGTTGGATCAGTTTACGATATCTGAGCATCGAAATTTATGTTAGACATGTCTATGATTGTGTTAGAAATATGTGTCTAAGCTCGAGTGAATGAGTTAGTAACTTTTCATTAACCTGTTTAATTAGTTATCTCTTTTATTTACTTATCATTTTTATTTATTTAGTCTTCTTTTTACTTCATTCTTTTCCACATTTAATCTAACTTTTATCCTTCAATATACTATTTTTTATGAGATTCTTAATAAAAACTTTTAAATATATATATATATATATATATATATATATATATATATATATACACACACACACACACAAACAAAACATTACAGAAAGTATGTGAAATAAATTGTATAAACTAGTCTACTATATATTATGAACATCTTTAGATTGATAAATTAGTTGTTTCTTTTATTCGTAATAAATTGTAATACCTTGGTCAATTTTATATTATTTAGGGCCTATTGAAACTTAACATTCCACTAAAAAGTTCCTAAATTTGAATAAACAAAAAAAGTGACCACTTCGTTCGTTTCTTTTTTTGGTCAGCTACGAATTCGTTCGTATACGTTAATCAATAAAATTTTACACGAATTATTCGCACTGATGATGTATATCAAAAGTAAACACTCTTAACTTTGAAGTTTTGCATTCATATATTGTCCACAAAACGCACATAATATCTAAAAGGAAGTATATGTACTCTACACTTGTTGCATGTGCGTATAGGAGTCATGCCCTAGCTATATATGAACTACATTAAAGATTATATATGTCGATACATATACGAGGATAGGAGCTGTCTAATCTTATAAAATAATTTAAATTTATTTTATAAAAATAGATATTAATATATGTGAGTGTTGGAGCTGTAGAATAGGTTGCTAGCGCGAGCTGGGTAGCGAAAAAGCGGTCCCCTTATTAGAAGACTAAGAAAGTTTCCAGGGTCATTGAAACCCATGCCATGTGACGGTTGACGATGACATTTGTCGAGAGATGAAGTGAAAAATTTATTACACAGAAGACATCTAAAATCGAACACCTACATGCTTCTTCGTACGTACCCTAGTACACACAAACACGACAATACCATAAGATATAAAAATGGTTATTTGACTTGGTGAAATCACAGTGTGGTTGAGTTAATGCAGAATGCTGAGCCACTGGGGTAAGCACAGTAATAGTAACAGTATAACAGTAACAGTTTTTAGGTTACCAAGAAGTTGGAGAATTCACATGGGTTGTCGTAAGAAGTAGTAAATTGAGATGGAAGATGGTAGAGTGAGTGAGACCCATCTACTTACACAACCCTAGGATGTGCAAATCATTAATAACGTCACAGGCCTTTGCTTTTGTCTCTCTGTAATTACCCTACTTACACATAAATTATCTGCACCCGCATAAATGGTGCTGTTCGAACTTCGTGTAACTCACAATTAATTCACCAATTAATTCTTACCCTTTCTTCCAATTCTCTCCCACCTTATCACCTCATTTCACCCAGTTTCACAATATCCTGCCCAACAGATTAATTAATATCTAAACTTATTATTATTAATTCATTGCCCCCCACCCACTTTCAGTTTTAATGCTCTTAGTTCCCTTCACTTTTTTTATAAAATCCTATTTTTAATTATTCAATTCTTTATCACCAATTCCTTATACCCATTCATGGAACAACATTTTTTTTAATCTTTAAGCACCGATAAATCAGTTTTTTCTCATTGTTCTTGTAATGAGTTATGGTCTTACAATATGTGTGTGTTTTTAGAAGGGGAAATCTTCATTACAAGTTCATTCTCATTATTAAGATGTGATTATAAAGACTTCTACAGGGGAATTGATCTAGACTAATGTTGACAGAGGGAATTGTGTAATCAATTATTGACCTTGTGTATTTAATATTTGATTATACAAGATATTTTGTATGATACTGAGTGGGATTGTGAAGTCTTATGGCATAATGGGAGTTTGACCTTATGATATGGAAGGTTTACAAGATTACAACAAAAAGAAAAGCTCGATGTCGTATCCATGGCCGTTTCTCAGAATTCCAATTCCATCGTTGAAATTCATGTTTAAGTGTATGTTAACATATATAGTTAGAGACAAAACAGGCCTTTTGTGGTAATATTTGGGTTGTCTCGATACCATCTTAGTTTTTACAAACTTAAGTGATGCATGTTGGGTATTAGATATCAATCATCACAATTTTTTGGGCATATGGAGAACAGTGTGGTCAGTCCGTACACATTGAACAATAGTGTATATTATCTTAATGTTATAATCTCTTAGGCTTTTAGCCAATTTTTTCAGGGTTGTTTTGTGAGTGGATGAGGACCTAATTAAGGCTTGTACTCAAAGAGAAGTCAATTGATTTAATCTTTATATATCTTACATATTTGATTTTTTGGAATTTGATGTGTATGAATGACTTAAAGGTATGAACTTGATCTTTTGGAGCCTATGATTTGACGATTAATTAATATAGTTAAATGACACTAGGCTTGTGTTTGATAAAATTTTACCCTTGTTTTGAGGCTTGGGGCAGTTGAACAAGCCGAGGCTCATGCTTAATGCCCTAGGTTTTATGACATGTTAGACAACGTGAGAACTTAGAGAGTTTGTCTTGTGAATGCTTTTAGGAGTTTTGTCACTTAGTGTAAATAAATTGAATATCTTAGTCAATTGACTTTTTCTCACATTGATTGAAGGCTTGGTGTGGTTGAATGACTTATTTGTAGTGTCCCACCTGTTTTTTTCTTCGGTTGATTAGGAGCTTTGCATTTAACCTTCTTGTGTGTGGGTCGAGTAACTTCTTAGAGTACACTTTCATACTTTGCAGTCCGTTTTTAAGTTACTCCATTGTCTTTGGCACCGACAGTTTTCTGATATCGATCCATGAAAGTCGTCAACACATGTTGGAGGGAAAACTCAGGATTGAAGCTCTTCACTCGCCGCACGATTTTTTGACCATGAAGGTCTTCAATGAGTCTTCCTTTCCTTGCTCGAGACTCATAAGGGAGAAAGCATTTAGATCTTGGGCCCAACTTCCTGCAAACTTAAGCCCGAACATGCACTTGATGCTCGCAAAATGCTCGATCGAATTTGGTGGCAAAGAATTGAACCACTCCAACGCTTCTCCTTCCAAAGACAAGGAGAAAGCACGACACTGGATGTCATCGTTCTCAG
Source organism: Vigna umbellata (assembly GCF_029865625.1). Lineage (NCBI taxonomy): Eukaryota > Viridiplantae > Streptophyta > Magnoliopsida > Fabales > Fabaceae > Vigna > Vigna umbellata. The sequence goes on along the minus strand of NC_142173.1, from coordinate 13,499,365 downwards.
TGTAGAACGTCATTTGTTTAATGAACATCTTTAGGTGGTCCTCAAGGTATGTCGAACCATCATACATCTTGAAGTTAGGGGGAGCGAAGTGCTTCGAAATGTGGACCTCCTTTATAGCTGGGACGAATGGCAATATACTAGTTGTATACTCCGTCTTCACCATATGGTGCTCCCTACTAATAACAGTACTTTCCTCTAGGACAATATTTGTCCCACTTTCCCTACCCTTCGTGCTAGTAGCTTGACTGGTGCTGACCGACACAAAATTCTGCTTTGTTCATTCCGCATGAACAATCTTGTCCCCTTCTTCGACAATCTTCTCCTTGGCGGCCCTTGCCGCATTCTCAGCTCTAAGGGCGGCCAACTCCCCCTCATAACATTGTTGCTTCTTTGTCATATGTTTTTGAAGCATTATAATAATCTTCGTCGGGTCCTCTGAGCTCATGTTTCTCGTGGTCATCATTGGGTCTTCTGAATCACTCGGGTCCCACGGTGGGCGCTAAAATGTTTCGGGTGTGGAGTCAAGTAACTCCACAAATCACCCCTTCACACTTTTACTCCTTAGTCGCACGAGTAACTACATTCGTCTTTAGTCCAAGTCCTCCTTCGTTAATGCTCAAACTGGTCTGGGGGTCAGAGCAAAGTCTTAAATTCACAATAAATTGGATTACCTACCTCTTACATTTGACCTCTGTTTATAGTTTTTGAGATGAACCTAAGATTAGTTAAGTCCTAATTGTTGATAGGGGGACCAATATGAGTGCTAAACCCATTCCTTGACGTGTTTGGTTTTTTATGAGGATGACACATTGATTGTAACAACACATATATGTTTTCATGATACAACAAAAATGTGTATTTGTGATTGATACAAATGTTGATATGTAAATGTTTCGTTATAATTGATACATATGATGACATATTGATTGGTCTGCATACTACTATGATCTTAATTATGTTTTGATAACAGTTGAAAAACTGCTATTTTTATACTTAATGTTGACATAAAAAACAACCTTTATGACTTAGAAACTAGCTTGGAATAATGCTTTTGCTTATGTTTTGGAAATAAGAGAGTTGGATGGGTTTTATGCTTGGTTTTCTTTGTTTTTGCAGGAATTGAGATGAATTAGATGAAAGAAGTTGAAGTAGTAAGGAGCTGGACTCAAGAAACGAAGTGAAAGTGCTTAAAAGAAAAGTCGCAGTCACCACTGAGCGCAATTCTACTGCTGAGCGGCATTCTGAAGTCCCGCAACCACCCTTGAAGGGCAAAACTACAGCTGAGCATCAATTCTGACGACCCGCACTTACCGTTGAGCGGCAAAAATGCCGCTGTGCGCCATTTAGTTGGGCTTGGGCCTATTTTCTGTAATCTTTAGGAAACTATATAAGGTTTTAGCTGAATTAGGGTTAGTATCTTTGGACAGAAAGAGGCGAATCACACTTTCTTCACCCCTTGGAGGAGGATTTTGGATGCTCAAGCTTTATTCTTCAACTTCTAGGGTTCTATTTTTCATTCTTTCATTATTTTTCATCTAGTTTGGATATACTGGTAATGTTGTGTATTAAAGTGAACTAACTCAACTCATACGAATCTTGATTGAGTTAAAAATAAGTCAATTTAATTATATTTTCTTTCTTCATAAAAATTTTGCAATCTTATTTGAACCATCATATATTTGTAAGTTAAGTAGATTGTCTCATTTAAATATATTTTATTCTATTAAATTGTTTTATATATTCTTTTGTCATAAAATCAAAGTGGATTCACTCAATCATATGTTTATATCACCTATCTCACTATCCACAGTTAATAATGAATATAGTAAGTAAATATAAAAATATTAATTTATATAAGTTAAACCACTTCTCAGTCCCTATTTACATTGATTTTTCCCACGTAGGTCCCCGTATTATCAGTTTCTCGACTTTAGTCCTTAAAAGTGAAAAATTGATTCAATTGGGTCCCTATCGTTAAATTGGTTTAACGAAGTTACGTTTTTTATGACCTGGGACATGGACAGTTTTTTAAACATGGCATTCATAGAGCATGTGGAATTTGATAACATTTAACATTTTAAAAATAAGGATTTCTGAAATAGGAACTGCAAGAGTGGTTTAACCTTCTTTCAATTATAACAGATTACGATTAGTACTTTCCTTTTTAATTACTTTTAATTATCATTCCTAGGTAATTTTAAAATTCCAATCAGATTCAATTGAAGTGAACCCTAAATTAGTTTCCTGATAGAATATTCACGCAACTCAGATTTTATTTTCCCCCAAATCTTTGAGTTCCTCTCTCGTGGAAAATAAGTTATCTTCCTCTCGTGGCACAGTGAGTGTTGCAGTGCGGGGATTGATGGTTACGAGATGAAAATTTTGGGGTTTCGAGTTACGATTTAGGGTTTCCTTTTGCCTCTGCTATTCACGATTATGATTCTTGATGGTTACGGAATGAAATTTTTGGGTTTAAGGTTTCTAGAATTGCAAATTGGGAATTTAGGTTTTCTTGTTATCTTAAAATTGGGATTTTTGGTTTGGGAATTCTTTTTAGGAGCTTTGTTTTTTTTTCTCAAATTATGTTTGAGGGTTTGAATTCTGGTTTGGGAAATCTTGTTTCTTGATCTGGTTGTGTTTACGTTTGGGGTTTGAGATTGTTTGTGGTGATTTCCACCTTTAAAGTGGCCTGCAATGGCGGACACCAATTCATACTCATTTAGACTTGATGGTAGCTTTGGGTTCCTTGCTTGGCTATGGAGAGGAGTCACGGTGGCCCGACAATGTCACTGTTGGTTTAGATTGAACTTAGTTGGGCTTACATGCCAAGAGTTTGGTTTTTGATTAAACTTTGTTGTAGAGGCAAAAATATTATTAAAAAGAAGATAAATAGAATTTAAAAATAATATTTTAATTGCGGGTCAAATAATGATAATACAAGAAAATGTTAAATGTTGTCAAATTCCACATATAAAGCTATGTGAATGCCATGTTTAAAAAATTGTCAACGTCAACGTCCTAGGTCATAAAAAACTTAACCCCGTTAAGCCAACCCAATTGAGTCAATTTTTCACTTTTAAAGACTAAAGTGGGGGAAACCGATAATACGGGGACCTAACTGAAAAAAAGCCACATAAATAAGGACTACGAAAGTGGTTTAACCATTAGAGCAAACAAATAAAGTAAGTATCCAAGTCATTCAAATATTATTTAACAACTTTTTCATTTAAAAAAAAAACTCAAAGTTTCAATCTACATAATAAAAATATAATAAATAATTACAATGAAAAACATTATAAAAAAATTTTGTGTGTGAATTACAGATCAACTTAATTCTAAATGTACATAAATAGTTTAACCTGCTGCGAATTAAGTTAGTTACTTAATTTGTTTCACATTTCAAATTTAAAAAAAATATATATTTTTCTAATCTAACCCAATTCAAAATCATGGTAACCTAGATTAACTCATAAATTTTGAACTCATTTTAACATTCATAGCAAAATGTAAAGAGCATATAGTTATGTTATATAAATTACATTCGGTAATCATTTTTTTTCACAAATCACATTTTCTAGAATTTCTACAAACTTGACACAAATAGTATTATCAATCTTCTCACGATCAAGGAAGGATAAGACCATGATAGATACACTAAAATCTCACATAAATTGAGTACAACACATGACTATTTAGAATGACATGTCACTTTAAGACCTTAAATTTCATGTTGTTACTAGTGCAAAATAAGTCTTCCATGTCTAGGGTTCAATGTCATCATTGAAAAAAAGCCAACGTTAAAAATGACTGGTGACATTGTCATAAATAATTCTCCTATTTAGACGTCAAAAATTTCCATATTTTGATGTCATCATATGACTAATTGACATCTGAAAAGGGGAAATTTGATGTCAACTAACATTGGAATTTCACTTTTTGGACGTTATATGGTTGCATGAATCATGCCAACTTGCATAGAAAGGACATTTTGGGTATCCATGAAGCAATTTGACGTCTAAAAAAGGAAATTCTGACGTCTCTTACATTCCTTATCCATTAAAGTTTCCCTCTTGACCATATTGAGAAACATTTTTAAGCTTCCTGGAGATGTCTCTTACAACCAGCTTTCACAACATTTATATCCTCAAAATTGGTAATTTTTTGTTTCTAGATTTCAATAAACTCCTTCATGTTCTCAAAATCTATTCTTTTCTTGGTCCTATTTATGAATAGGTATTGTGAACATGAAAGAGCTTATTGAAATCCAAAGACAAAAAATTACCAATTTGGAGGATACAAATGTTCTGAAAGTTGACTATAAGAGAGATCTCCATGAAATCTTAAAAATGACTCTTAATACGATCAAGAGAGAAATTTTAATGGATATGGAATCTCTAAAAGGTATGGATATTTTCCTTGTTTTAGACGTTCGAGAAGATATAAAGAGAAAGACATGAACAAAAGCATTGAAAGAGAGAACAAAAAAAAGAAGTAAAGGTGGAGGAGGATACATGAAAGGAGAAGAGTATATGTTTCAAGAGTTACATATGGCTAAAATTTAGAAACATATACTTCATTTATTTGCTCACTGAACAGTCACAAAGGAAATTTTTGTGCAGGTTTTAAACCTTAAATGATAATTACACGTCAGAAAAGCTAATTTTTGACATTGATTAATGTTCGAAAAGGACCTTTTAGATGTTATATGTTTTCATGAATCATGTCAACCTAGTCAAAAAAGACCTTTGGGTTGCCTAGTGAGCAACTAGACGTCAAAAAAGGTGAATTTCGATGTCCATTAACGTTGGAAATTCACCTTCTAAACATTATATGTCATTTGAATTATGTGAAAACATTAAAACTTTTTGTGAGCAGTTGTAAAAATTTACTACCATAATATGTCGGAAACTCTAGATTCCGACGTCAAAGTGTTTTAAGACGTCAGAATTACATTATTTTTGACGTTATATGTCTTATAAAAATTTATAAAAACATGACTTACGTACATTGTTTCTTCGCGCTTTCATGCTGCTTGAACTTGCGTTTTCAGAGATGAGTGCAAGGAAGAAGAAAGGTTAGTTTTCACTCACTTACCTCTTTCAGAAGTATTTCCCTTTACTTTGTTGATGTATTTTGTTAGTTTTGACGATTGTTTTTGTTTTTTCGTTTATTATTGACTTGCTTATGCAAGTTGGAACTCCATTCGCCCAAGTAAACCAAATAGTTTGTTCACGAAGCCAATGAAGAATAAAGGTCAGTTTTGTGTTTTTTATCATAAATGTATGTGTTTTTGCAAATGGTGGTTATGATTTTGTTTGTCATTTTTGTATTCATTTGGTGTTTTTGTTCTCCATGAAGGTCTACCACCAACAGAGAAACAATCTTCATTGTGCATTGCTGCCAACGACTCCCTTCTATCAATATTAGTTTGTTGGTTTTGAATGACATTGTAATGTAGTCATATATTATTAAATACGTGATTTTTAGTTTCATTATTTTACCTTGTGTGATGTTTGCTGTATTTATCTTTGATATTTGTATGTTTCTTGTAAGTTAGATTAATTTTTTAATGTGCATTTTTGCTTTTTTATTTTTTATAAACTTTTTAAAAATAGTATGGATCGAAACTGGATGAATGAACGTTGTAACAGTCAAAAATATGAAAAGGTAGTTTTTGAGTTCTTACAATATATTCAAAAGAACACACAAACCTAGTGAACGAGACATTTTTTTGTCCTTGTGTTCGCTGTCTTAATCAAATATTTCAAGACTTTGACAACAACTGTTATCATCTATAGAATAATAATGAGTTATATAGTTTGGACTTGACATAAAGAAGTATTACATAACTCTACAATGTTAAGAGGAATAAATTATGCAAACAAATGAATGAGTGGTCATTTAAAGGACATGGTACATGATATTGGTGAAGAAAATTTTGGAAAAGCTCATTTATATGATTATCTTAAGAATGATTCAAAGGAAGATTTATATCCAGGAAACACCAACTTTACACGACTGTCGACAACTTTAAAATTGTTTAGTTTAAAAGTAAGAAATGGATTAATTGATAAAATTTTCACGAAATTGTTTGAGATGATGAAGGAAATGGTTCTAGAAAATAACATGTTACCTATCCGTTATGAGGCGAAGAAAGTTATATGTCCAATGAGTTTGAAATACCAAAAGATACATGCATGTCTCAATGATTGTGTAGAGATGAGTATGTTTCACTGAAGGTGTGCCCAACATGTGGTTTATCACATTTTAAGAATAAAGTTGATGAAAATAATGGTGATGAAGACAATAATGGTCCACCTGCTAAGGTAATGTGGTACTTGCCTATAATACCTAGGTTAAAACAATTGTTTTCCATTAAAGAATACACAAAGAACCTAAATGGCATGGTGATGAAGACAATAACGGTCTACCTGCTAAGGTGATGTTGTACTTGCCTATAATACCTAGGTTAAAACCATTTTTTTCTACTAAAGAATACACAAAGAACCTTAAATGGCATGTGGATGAAAGAAAGTATGATAATCTTCTTCGACTAGCTAATTTCCTACAATGGAAGAAGATTGATGAAGGGTTTCTAGAATTTGGTGCAAAGCCAAGAAACTTAAGACTTGCACTTGCTACCGATGGTATGAATCCTTACGGAAACTTAAGTAGCAAAGATAGTTCATGGACAATGTTGTTGATGATTTACAATCTATCTCCTTTGTTATGCATGAAGAGAAAATATATGATGTTGTATATGATGATATCGGGTCCTAGACAACTTGGAAATGACATTGATGTGTATCTAAAACCGTTAATTGATGATTTGAAAATGTTGTGGGAAGAGGACGTGGAGGTTTTCGATTCATATTTTGAAGAAAAATTTTGTTTATGTGCAATGTTGTTTTGTACCATAAAATGATTTTCCAGAATATGAAAACTTGAGTGGTTACAGTATTAAATGTCATTTTGCATGTTCCAATTGTGAAGAAATACTAGTATCTTCAATTGAAGCATGGCCAAAAAATTGTGTATACAAGACATTGAAGATCCCTTCCTCAAAATGACCCTTACCATACATTGAAAAACACGTTTAATGGAAGTCCTAAAGATGATGTTGTATTGAGACCTCAAAATAGGGAAGAAGTATATAACCATGTGAAGAAAATTGATTGTTGTGTTTGGAAAACATCAAAAGAAGACCATTGAGAAAAACATTTGGAAGAAACGATCAATATTCTTTAATATTGATGTAAACTAGATGTATGGCATTGCATAAATGTGATGCAAGTTGAAAAAATGTATATGATAGTGTCGTTGGGACTTTACTAAACAAAAAGGAAAGACAAAAGATGGAGTAAAAGAACAACAAGATTTGGTGGACTTGGGCATCTGTTCTGAGTTACATCCTCAATCAATTGGAAGACGTACATGCCTTCCCCCAGCTTGGCACACTCATTTTAAAAAAAGAAAAATAATTTTTTTATTAATGTTTAAGTGCGAAGGTTCCACAAGGTTACTCATCAAATATTAGTAGTCTTGTTTTATGTAAGATTTAAAGTCAGTTGGTTTAAAGTCTCACGATTGTCATGTCTTAATGCAACAAATTTTACCAGTAGTTATTCGAATTATATTAACGGCTTTTGTTAGAGATATTCTCACACGTTTGAGTTTGTTCTTTAATGTCATTTATAAGAAAGTTGTTTATCCTCGATTGCTAGATGATTTGCAAAATGAGACCATCAAACTATTCTTTTAATTGAAAATGTAATTCTTTCCCAAAATTTTTTATATCATGGTTCATTTAATAGTCCATCTAGTGTGGAAAATTTGAATATATAGAATGGTTTTCTTGAGGTGGGTGTACCCAGTTGAGAGAAACATGAAGATCTTAAAGGAATATGTTAATAATCAATATTAATCAAAAGCTTCGTCAAGTTGTGAACTAATAGAGCTTCCAAAGAATATACATGAAGGTAAATGTGAAGGTAAGGGTGTTCAAGGAGTAAAGATTGAAAATTTCAGTAGAAAAGAAGTTAATCAAGTTCATTTGTATATCTTAAACAACACATACGATGTTATTCCTTACATTTCACATAACATTGATGAAATAAAGTTTGCCCCACGGATGAGTGAAAAATGGTAACTTCATGAACAAACACAAAACTATTTTAACTTGATTTAAGAAAAAGGTTTACACGACTCCAAATGTTTCTGAAAATCTATCGAGGCTAGCTCGTGGGCCTAATACCAACGTGATCACATATGGTGACTACTACATAAACAATTATTGTTTCTATTCAAAGTAGGAAGATGATAAAAGTAGAGTTCAAAAAAGTGAGATTACCCCAAGTTTTGGTTGTACACTTCGTCATTTCTAAACATAAAAATCCAATTACAACATTCATCAGTTATTTCAAAATAATACAAGAAATATGGAAAGTTTACTATGTCAGTTTTAGAGTTCCAATATTCAAGTGTGAATGGCTTGATAGCAATTTTGGTATGGTGACAAATGATCTCATATTCACTTTGGTGGATCTTAAATAGACGAGTTATACGGATGAACCATTTATTATGGCTAGTCAAGCAAGACAAATATTTATGTCATTTATCAAACGAATCATAAATGGTTAGTGGTATTAGAAGGTAGAACCATGCACGTAAATGATAAAGAAGACTCTCTAGATATACTTAAGACAACATCTTTCTCATCAAGAACCATTGAAAATAAGGTCAATGACGTAGTCGATGAAATTCATGCAATTCAAAGTGATCACAACGAAAGCATATGTGAGGAAACAATTCCTTAATAAGTGTCTTTTTATTATTTTTTCCACTTTTATACTTTCTTTATTTTGTTTATTCTAACTTTATAGAAATAATTTGTTTTATTCATCGTATATAATTCATTAACACTTTATTTTCATTTATGATGAGCTCTAGATCAAGAAAGAGTGGACATGGTAGATTTGTGACTTGGTTGCCTGATGTCACATCTTCCTCAGATTGCTATAGAGAGGTTGGTGGTGGAGATTGATCCTCAATCAAGTACACCTAATGGCCCACATGCAAAAAGGTTTAGTGTCGATTATTATTGCCTCTTAGGATGATATTTCAGAGATGGAGAAGGATCTACTATGCTAGGATACAATTATGGTATGTTTACTTAAAACATATACATTGTTTAAGATGTTTTACTTCAATCATTAACACTTTTTTGTTTTCAACAACAAAATTTTGACATTCCTAATAATGAGAAAATAAGGAAGAAGGTCTCATCCCATATTGCAATCTGATGACGGGACTTTAAGATCAGGTTAACATGTCTATATATGTTCGATGATAGACAAAATGACATTTCTTGTACAAAGTCTAGAATAATTAATGATGAGTAAGTGCAATTTAAAGCATCTAGAGAGTTTAGGGATTGACATGTTTGATTCTTAATACTTTGTTATACTCATACAAGACATTCATGTCTTATATAAATTTATTAATTTTTATGGTTTGACAGAAAAAATGGATTGCCACCTAGTAGAGACAGAGACTTAATGATGCATCACACGTATTCTCACGTGGTGGTTATTCATTATTAGAGAATAAAAACTAGAAAGTATTGTATAGAGGCTTTAGGTCTTGAGTCACATGATCTAGCACCTCCATCTACTAAGTATGAGATGTGGAAGGTTGCACGGACTAAGTCTGATGGTCAGATGACATCATAAACAACTCAACATATATCACAAAGAATTGTAGGTACGAATTCTTAATTCATTACCATAGTTCATATGAATTTTATGTAACAAACTTTTTTTACGTATCAAACTTCATTATGATATGCAAGATGAGTTGGTTGACCAACAAACTCAAGGCACATATGTCAACCAAGGTAGGGAGGACATCCTCACAGCAGCCATTGGAAAGCCATAACACCTAGGTTATGTGTGTGGCATTGGAGGATCTATTACAATGAAAGACTACTTTAGAGTCAGGAGGCGTTGAGGAAGTTACAGCTCTAGATGGAGGAAAGATTAAATGAGCGCATGAGCATTATGGATCAATGCTTCATGGAATGCCTCAAAAAACAACAAGAAATTCAAAGGGCACTTGAAGAAAGACTTTAGACCATGACCTAGCAGAAGAACGATACCTGCATTGAAGATCCAATAGGACATCGCGTGAGCACCAAAGGGTCACGCTCTACTGTACATCATACTTACTACACTTGTCAATATGAGTTATTGGTTAATGGAGATCCCCCATGCATAGTGGCCATGGGACGACAACTTATAGGAGGGAAAACCATCATGGTGCTCCTCTATTGCCCCACTATGTGCGAGTGACAATTGATGAAGCCAAAGACCCCCACACTTAAGTGTCTATGCCAACTTCTGAAATACAATTCGTGGGGGAGGCCTTAGGCACATGTAAAGTTTGGCCTAAGACTTTGATCATGTCATATTTTGGCCTACCACATGTATTATATTGTTATTCCTAGTATATTTATGTGCAACTTAGAAATTAATGATTCATAAATTTTAAAATATTTATTTCAGTTCTACCGCCTAAAGAAACAACCAATGCCTAAAACTGTGAGCCATGAAGATGATGAGGCAGTAGAAGAAGATGATCCTCTATCCAAGTTGATGAGAAAAGTACACAGGTTGAATAAAGGACCAGTGGAGTTGGAGTGAGACTTTAGAGTATTTGGTCTCCAATGTCATGTGTCATTGTATATTACTCTAAATGATGCACTAGAGGTCATTGGTTGAGAAAGAATGTTAAACATTTCAATCATACAACTATGGTGCATGTAATATTTTTCATTATCTTACCTTTTTAAATATTCAAATTGCTACTTTTTAATATATATATATATATATATATATATATATATATATATATATATATATATATATATAAACTTTATTATTATAGGTACATGGACACTATCATTGTGGCCCAAGTTCATGCATCCATGTATGGTTTTTTTTAACCTCAAACCATTCAAGCATCGGAAAACACAATAGAATTCAAGCAATAATATATGCAAACATGGATTATTGAGTCCAAAAGAGAGATGTACAACACGCCATACATTGATGGGTAGGTGTTACACATTGTACAATTTTTTGAAGCTTTAATCAATCGACTCACTGTTTGTGATTCATGATAGAGGCCATTGACAAGTGATGATGATCATACCAAGATAATGCTAAGTTGTATGATTTTGTTCCCTGCATAGGAAGATGAAACCTAACTTGAAATCCTTGTTACAAACGTAAGTATTACATTCTTTCATATCAATTCATTATTATATTAACCTATGTTTCAAACTTAATGAGAGTTATGGGTAGACTTAGAGCACAACAAATTCAAATAATTTATCCAAAGGTTAGACTTCATTGATCTTTAACTTATTAATGTTCGTATGTGAAATTTGGACCATCATGTTTGACTATTTTCTTTGTCATGTTTAGTGTAACAAGTAGTCAGATTCTTGGGCATGTGTGGGTACTACATCATGTCTTGGATTAAGACCATCATCCAAGCAAGAATTAAAGATGATTGGACTGAGGTAATAATATATATTTCACATCTTACAAAATCACATTCAACTTTGAACATTAGAATGCAAATGTAGTAAAGTTGTCATATTTTTGTAATGGTTCAACAATCCATCCCCAATAACAGAGGCCACAATGATGAAAATGCGGTAGGAATGGGCAACATATCTTTTGGAGAGATGGAGTTAGGCATACAATAGTTTAGTTTCAATACTTTGTGTTTTGATAGCTTTAGTTTATAGTTTGAATTGTCATAGCTTTAGTTTATAGTTTGAATTGTGATTAATACATACTTTGTTCATGAGTTATGGATATATGAAATGTCAAAACTGGTTTTACTTTTCAGATTTGCTAAAAGTGTAAAAGTGAAGCTTTTATAAAAAAAACACAGAAAGATTGTCCAAAAGTACACTTTTTGACGTCAATTGATGTTGAAAATGTCCATTTTCTACATCAATTGATGTCGAAAAGTATATTTTCAATCATCAAAAACCTTACAATGTCAATTACAGAGACAAACCTTCATTGAGCGGGAAAGGCGTGGCCTAGTGAAAAGGATGTAGAATTCATCATTCTGACGTAAAAAAAAATCCCATTCATCATTATTGAGAGTACCCCATAAATTTTCGATAACTGGAAAGGGTGTGTCGCTCAACGCTATAGGACATCAGAATTGTTTTTTTTTTCGACGTCAATTAACGACTTTTTCACCTATTGATGCCAAATTGATGTTTCGTGATATGATGTTAGTGTTTTCTCAAACGTTAAATATCAAAATAACAAACGTCAAACCTCTTTTTATAGTGTATTTAGTAGTTCTTTGGTATATTTATTTTAATAATTATGAAATCTTACACTAAGAGTGAAGTTCTTTAATGGGATACATTGTAGGCTTATCAAGAAGAAATATTAGTTATACTTCATATTTTTTTTCTTTTCTAATATTTTATGTGACCCAACATGTTCTCATTACACTAATAATAATTTCAAATATTATTTAAATTTGTAGATGCTAAGCTACATCCAACAACCCACTATTATCACATATACAACTAAAAAGTGTTTGTTTAATGCATGTTTTGATATATTTAATATTTTCACCTACTTATAAGTCAATTTCAAAATTAATGTAAATATACTTTTTCTCACCATCTTTTAATACTCTTTTTAAGAAACAAAATTATAACAAAATTTTAAACTCCAAAATACTTCGAATGTGCTCAAAACATGTCAAAACTTGGTAAAAAAAAGTTAAATCAATCTCATTTTTAGAATATCTATTTAGATATAGCTGTTAGACAAAACAACTCAACAATGCTATTAGAAGAGAAAAAGTAAAACTAAATGAATCTCGCTCTTGACTTTAGTTCGTTTATAATGTTGCACAAATAATTTCTATTAACAATCATAATTTAGCAATTCCAAATTCTGCATATAAGCTTACTCTTAGGAATGAGTTTGGTGAACAAATAAGTCGGGAGCTCTTCTTCATACCTTTATGCATTTTAATTCATTTAACTATGCGATAGGGAAGACCAGGCTGCATGGTGGTATGCATTTATAAATAGAAAAAATATATAGTTTAAACCGGTTCCATGTAACATTTCTTAATTCTTTTTTCATCTCACATTGATTGTGTGTGTTTCTGCAAACTTTTTCTCCCACACAAAATTATTGTGATTGTTCTTCTAAGCATAGTCTCCATCTCAGAAGCATCACCCCAAATTAATATCATCACCTTCAATTATTATCATTGTCTCACTTCAAACTCAGAGTCAATAACATAGAACCTAAAACCTAACATAAGTAATTCTATAATTCTATGTAGATAAAAAAGTAGAAAGCAACATGCAAATAAACAAAGAGATGGTAATGGAATCGTAAGAGAAACTCAAAAAGTCAAAGCCATAGATGAGAATGTGGGCAAAGATGTTAAGCCTGTTGTTGTCACCCTCTTCATTGAGGAGATGAGGTGGTAATAAGATAGTGATTTAGAGGAGAAAAAGATGTCATGACAATAAAAGATATAAATTTCATATACGAAAGAACATATAATTATGAGGATTTTGCAGAGAAATAGAGAGTAGAGAAATTATCCTCTGATGAAATTGAATTAGTTGAATGTTTAAAAGATGTAGAAAATAAAGTAATGAATGAAACGGAAATAGTGAATGTGTGAAAGGGTGATGGTTGTGAACAGGTGGGAGTGTGGGAGCGTGTTCACCGGAAGGAAGGCCAGTCTCATGGTGTGTGGTCCATTTGGGACGTTGGTTGCCGGACTTCTAGGCCTTGTCTCCCTCCTCCCAATCTAATTATTACCCTCTTTCCCAACTCAATCATAACACCTTCTTCTATCTTCCTATTCAAATATTTAACTTCTCTTATTTTTCTTTTCAATTTATAAATATTCACTTCCCTTACTATTTTCATCATATATTTCATATACAAAGTTTATCAAGTCATATTAAAAATACAAATACCATTAAGCTTTTAAAATCTCGCATTAATTATAAATAAAAAATCAAATAATATATAAAAAAAAACTATAAGATTTTGAGTTGAAGATGAGATCAATTTTTTATATTAATTGAATTTATGTTATATTATTTTTTATGAGTATTTCTCTAAATATTAATTACGTTTCAAATGAGAATATATAAAATCTTAATTATTACAATAAAATAATAAGTATGAATGACAATAGAACGAATTGATACCAATAATGTTTATCTACTATCATATTTTATAAAAAAATTCGTCGCATTACCTATTTTATTACTCATTAAGCATCCATGAAAAAAATACTCTATGGTTTTTATACCTATAAATATCCTTAACTAAACAGTATATAAAAAAAATGAAATTAAATAGGAATGAAGGAAAACTAGTAATTTGAATGTAATATTATTACAAGTACCTGCAGAGGCAGATATGGATATATGATGATTCGAGCAGTAGAATATGGGAATGAATTGGTTCCATGTGGGTGCTAAGTCATTGACGATGACTTTTCATTGGGCAGCAAATTATAAGTTATGATCATATTTACTGTTCATTCATGAATATTGGTTGTCTTAGATCAAGTTGCAGTCATAATAAGAATGGCCGACAAATATCTTCTCAATTCTAAGCTTCAATTAGTTAACCAAACTCTCAATTGTGCTGCAGCCTTTTCAATTCAATTATTCTCACCAACACATTCATATAATTTACACACATGTCTCATGGATGATGATCTACCACAACCATCCACAAGGAAATCATTTTAGCCTTCCGTTCAATTTTTCAGACAATGCATCACACACACACGTGTGTATATATATATATATATATATATATATATATATATATATATATATATGTAATTTTTTTTTCTCTCTTTATTTTGAGAAGAAAAAAGAAGAGAAAGTGCTTTATTACAATTAAAAGATCAAAGTATCTTTGCATGTGTAATTTTTAACAGATATATTTATAATATTTTATCTCTATGCATTTTTTTTATTTCACTCTCTACGTAACTAAATAAGAAAGAAGAAAATTATAATCTTTTCCCTTTTCTTCATAGCAAACAACTTAAATAATTATCTTATCTTTCATTTTATTTTATTTTGTTTCATTGTTAAACTAGATAAAACATAAGTGCAATGATGATGACAAGAAATAAAAACGTAACTGTGTACAAAATAGTGTAATTTCTTTTAACAGAACATACAAGAGTTAAAAAGCTTAATTAAATTAAATATGTTCAGAATCTAGATATTTTAAATTGAGTTTTTATTAAATAAATTTATTTTATTGAATGTTTAAAATATTTTTTATTTTTATTTAAATATTACTTTTTATATCAACACAATAATATAATAATTAGTTTTATTTTTTATACTAAGTTGATTAATTCATTTATTCTCTTTTCAATTTAAACTAAAGTAATTTCTATAATTTCAATTAAATGAAACATTCATGATCTTGAATTTTATGCTCACAAATTCTCATATATATAATTACATTTATGGCAAAGTTCTCCTAATAAATGTTTTTCCTTCTCTTATTTTCTTTTAATGACTTTTGGATGATATAGAAATTACTCGGATAAAAAGTCTCTTTCTATCAAAGTCATTGTTTCTCTATCTTTTCAAGAAGTTAACTCTTGTTCTATGTTTACTTTACCAACTTTAATAAAATACCAAAATGTTCTTTTGAAGTGAGAAGAGAGAGATTAATTTTAATAACTCTAAAATAATTTCTATAACTTTAATACATTTATATTTTAATAATCATCACATTAAAATCTTTACATCAAAGTTATTGAAATTACATGAACCAAATATTAAATTAATATAATTTAAGATTCTCGCACTTGGTTCATGTGATGACTTGAAGATCTAATACTAAACTTTAAATGCGCATCATTCATTAGAATAATCAAGTCATCATCCTTACATGAATTGAAATGATCGGATCATGGCAGAAAAAAAGTCATGAACGACAAGATTTCTTCCATATATGTATCACATAATCAAATCAACTCAACATAACTTTAACCAATGTTATAACTTTCATGTCTCTAAAAGAAGCATAACATGTTATCACAATCAATAATACATGTATAAACTTAATGTGGATAACAATAAAATAAAGAAAAACATAATTTTAATTGAATTCACAAGTGTCATGACAGTACAAGAATATAAGTATACATTTCCATATACATATAGATAACATCATCATGTTAATGTTGACTTATCCATGCATATACTTTCAGCATGGCCAATAAAAGTTTTGGGTGGTAGTCCTTTAGTTAACGGATCTGCTATCATCAAATTAATACCAATATACTCAATCCACACTTTATGTTTCTGCACTTCTTCTTCGATCGACAAGTATTTCAAATATATGTGTTTAACACCCTTTAAGTACTTATCATTTTTAGAGAAGAAGACGACTGCAAAATTATCACAATGAATCCTTATTGACCTAACAATACTATTAATAACACCAAGCCTCGATACACAATTCCACAACCATAATGCATGAATAGTGGTCTCAAAGCATTCCACAAATTTAGTCTCCATGGTGGAAGTACCAATGACTGATTTTACTCACTTTTCCAAGAAATTTCTCCTCCAACTAGTAGATAAACATACCCAAATTGTGGATTTTCTTGAATCCACACATCCAACATAGTCTGAATTTGAGTAGTCAATCACTTCAAGATTATCTGATCTTCTATAGGTGCGTGTAGTCTTTGGTACCTTGTAAGTACCTAAGAACTTTCTTTGCAGCTTTCCAGTGATCTATTACAGTTTTACTTTGATATCAGCCTAACATTCCAACAGCAAAATTGATATCTGATCGAGTACAAGTTTAAGCATACATCAAACTCCCAACTATTGACGCATAAGGAATTGACTCCATGGCCTTTCGTTTCAAAACATTCTTAGGACATTGCACTTGATTAAACTTGTCCTCTTTCTGAATTGGAACTACACCAGGAGAGCATTTTTCCATTATGAATCCCTCTAACACTTTTTTAATATAGCCTTTTTTAGACAAACTTAACAATCCTTGTGGATCTATCACAAAATATTTTTATTCCTATCACATAAGATGCCTTATTCATATCTTTCATTTCAAAAGTTTCTAAAGAGAAACTTTTTTACATCATGTAACATACAAATATTATTAGTAGTAAGAAGAATGTCGTCAACATATAGAACCAAAATAACAAACTTACTCTCACTGATCTTTATGTATATACACTAATCAACAACGTTCTTTACAAAACCATATGAAGTTATGGTATCATTAAATTTTAGATATCATTCAACTTGTTTCATTTCGTATATTGATTTCTTCAATTTACACACAAAATTTTATTTTCCTGTTATTGGAAAACCTTCAGGTTGATCCATATAAACTTCCTCTTCTAAGTCACTATTTAGAAAAATCTATTTGGTGAAGCTCTAAATCATAATGAGCCACTAAAGCCAAAACAATTCTCAAAAAGTTCTTCTTAGAAATAGGAGAGAAGGTCTCTTTGTAGTCGATGTCCTCCTTTTGAGTGAAACCTTTGGCGACTAATCTAGCTTTATATCTTTCAATATTGCCTTTTAAGTCACATTTGGTCTTAAAGACCCATTTACAACCGACTCTTTTTGAACCCTTAGACAATTCAACTAGATCCAATACTTTATTGTCATCCATTGATTTTAATTATTCGTTCATAACATTTAACTAATTCTCTTAATTGTTACTTTCCATGGCTTATTTGAAAGAGCCTGGATCCTAATTAATGCTTAAGTCACATTCATGTTCAACAGAGTAAACCACACAATCATTCAAAATAGAAAGGCTTTCCTACCTTACAGACCTTATTAATGTTGTTTCTTATCAATTGCTCATTTGTGACTTGCTCATTGTTAGAGTGCTCAACATTTATATGTTTATTTTTTTGCTTTGGAACATTAACTTGTTGTCCCTACATATTGTGTGATTGTGATACAACAATAAGGATAACAACTTGAGAAAATACATTAGGTGTAGAAATACTATTAGTATTCTCTTTAATGTTCATTGTTTGTGATTTCTCACTCCCACCAAATTGTCTATTTTTAATTAATCGAGCATTACTAGACTCAACTATTCTTATACTATGGTCAGGGCAATAAAACTTGTATCCTTTTGATTTTTCAGAATAACCGATGAAGTAACCACTAATGGTTCTTGCATCAAGCCTCTTTTCATGTGGATTGTATAAGCTTACATTTACTGGTCAACCTTAAACATGAAGATGTCTTAAACTAGGTTTCCTTCCAGTTCATAGTTCATAAGGAGTTTTAGGAACTACTTTGCTAAGAACCATGTTAAGTATATTGTTAGAATTAATGAGCTTTGTCTCTCAACACCAAGAAGGGGATGAATTGGTGTTTTATCAAAATAAACGCTTTTCAAATCTTTTTCGCAAATGGTATGATTCTTTAAAACTTTCTTAGAAAGTAAGCAATATGTGTGCAATGTAACAGTATGCTTAATCAATTAATGACAGTATGTAATCGATCAATGCAAAGAGATAGGGAGAAGAAAAATCAAATTCTGATTTTTATAATGGTTCGGTCTCAATGCCTACATCCAGTGTCATTTTAATCAACCTGAGATTGAAAGTCAATTGCACTATAGAGATCTAAGTTTTTACAACAAGGTTTTTACAGCGACCAACCTGTCAAAATGTAAACAATCTCTCTAACTCACTAATCTAATATAGTCAATACAAAAACCTACAGCAAGAACAATCCTCTCTTGCAGTCACCCCTTTGAGAACCCTCTCAAAGTACAAAGAACTCCTCGTTCTTCTTTCTGTTCGCATGCACAGGGAACACAAATCAAGGATTGTGAATCTTCTTCTCCTGATCAAACAGCAAGCACCTCAGTTGTGCAGAACGATCAACCTTTTCAATCTAGTCAAGTTTGCCTCTCAAGAAATCTTCAAGAATAGTAAATCACTTCAAGTTCTTGTTTCTTGGAGCTTTTGATCACCTTTGTAAAATTTCTCAAACGAATATGAATCAGATATGAAAATGTAAACCTCAATTCTTCTTCTTTTTACAGAAATTCAATCAATGCGTCAATATATAGTTTAAGTCAATCCTGACGCAATTTAATCGATTAGCCAGATTATGTAATTTGTTACATTACACAGGTGTAACAAAATTACAACCAACTTTGTTCCTTAATTGAATGCACAATTAATACAATCGATTCTCATTAAATGCTTAGTCAGACATATTTAAAAATATGATCGTTATAGTAGTTAGACAAGCATAAGTCAGTTTTCAAATCTTAACAGACTTAATTGAATACACAATCCATGTAACCGATTAATCTTTAACACTTAGAAGATTTTTGAAAACTTTTCTTTCCCAAAACTTATCACAGCACATTTGAAAATGATATGTGCAAACACACGAGTTTTAATCGATTTACCAACTAACGTAATCGATTCAAAACTTGTTGTTTTGCCACAATTTAAAACTCAAGTTGTCTGATGACCTTAATTGATTATCACAACACTATAATCGATTAAATCATGTAGATATATTTTTGTGCATGTGGTTTTTCTATTTCAAAACATATATTGTGCATACACAAATATGATCACTTTACAAACACAGTAGTATGCATCAGTCAACGCAATATGTCAAATGTGACAATCACAATATGTGCATATTTCACAATAAGCATAAAAACATATAACACAGTACATACACATGTGTTTTTATTAACAATGTGTTATCATCATCAAAAACCAATATCACAGGGATTGCGTTCAGCTATCGCAGTGCTCCCCCTATCAACATATATATACAATAGTCTTTAATGAATGTGATAAAGGAATATTATTATGACTTAATATAGTCTTAACCATATCCATAAGATTACGATTCTGCCTTTCTGCTACAACATTTTGTTATCGTGTATCGAGCATTGTATATTGTGCACATATGCCACGACTTTCAAGATACTTTGCAAATGGTCCTAGACATTGTCCAATATCATCAGTTTTACCATAATATTCACCACCTCTATCAGACCTCACAACTTTTACTTTTCTATCTAATTGTCATTCCACCTCATTATGAACACCTCAAGCACTGATTAAGATTTTTCATGCAATATATATATATATATATATATAACAATAACGTGAGAAGTCATCAATAAAGGAGATCAAATATATTTCACCATCCCAAGATTTAATGTCAAAAGGACAACAAAATTGGTGTGTATTAACTTAAGACGTTGACTGATTCTTGTGGCGAGATTCTTTTATATGTGTTTTGTTTGTTTACCCTTTATACAATCAATACATATATCCTAGTCATGAAAATCCAGTTGAGTAAAAATTTATTTTTCACTAACCTCAACATCTTTTCTTTGGATATGTGACCGAATCTTTTATGTCATAAGACAACAGAACATTCATTTCCAACACTACATTTACTACCAATAACGTGTTCAGCATTATACAGGGATTCAGAAAAATTAATATTAAGATTTAAACGATACAAATCATCCAATAAAGTACTACAACCATAATAGTAAGAAACTTTATACAAATGAAAAATCATGTTTCCAATCCTAAAATTAAAACTTAAACAATCCAACTTTGTAACAAAAATTAAATTCCTAGAACAACCAGGAACATAGAGACACTTTTCAAGATCCAAAGAGTAATCAATGTCCTTTTATGATCTAGATTGAAAGGAATCCCTGAATAATATTAGAAACATGAGTAGTAATCAATGTCCTTTTATAGAAAGATTTTCTTTTCATACAATCTTTCTTAAAGTGACCCACTTTCTTGCAAAAGAAACATTTTTTGTCCTTCTAAATACTACCCTTATTCACTTTCATTAGGGTTTTGTCCTTCTTGTTCTTCTTTCCTATTTTAGCTTTGTTGAAGCAGGTACCTTCATGAGTTGTGATAGAGGACTATCTCCTAAAACATATATGAGAAGAACTTGAGGACAAACATTTGTAATTCAAAGGATGTATGACAAGGTCCAATATCAAAACATGTCTCCTTGAATCCTATAATGTTTCATCAAGGAGGGAATTTAAAGAGCATAAAGATTATAAGCACAATTGAAGAATAATTTAGGAAATTAAATGAATTTTAATTTTATATTAATTTTATATAATTTTCATTTTTTTTGTTATTTTTATGTGGTTTGGGCTTTAGCCTTTAGTTTAGGGTTTCTAAGTTTTCTTAAACTTATGTACCTATATATATATATGTACCTATATATATATATATATATATATATATATATACTTATGTACCTATATATATATATATATATATATATATATATATATATATATAGGTACCAAAATCATATCTAACAGTTTTGAGCCATAATATATGCATTTGTATTTTTGAGAGAGGATTCTCTTGGTTCTTGGATTAGAACTGTGATTTTATCATAGATTAACATCTCTGTGATGAATCTTCACATGACTTATCAGTTTCTTAGATTGTGGTGTCCCTATCTTTGTCTTATTCTGCATTCTACCCTGTTTTATTTTTGTTATGCCTTTTGAGGATTCAAATTCGAAAAAAATCGTACTCTTTCCTAGAAAGGATCATATAATCTGGTATCTAGAGCAAGGTTTTGGTTTGAATATCCTTTTTTATCTTATTTTTCAGTCATATTAAAAAAAAAACCCAATACTTTATCTAATTCCCTTGAGTTTTTAATTTTGGTATTTTTTATGTCCTTCTTTTAATTTGTATATTTCTACTTTTGATTTGTGAAAATTATTTGTTTTTCTTTTATTGTGCTTTTTATTAATTGTAGCCCCAGTTAAATGTTTACCTTGATTTTGCATGATTTTTGGTGTTTGAAGGACAATCTTTGTTTGTGTGTTGAACTACCAAATTAAATAAATAAATAAATAAATATATATATATATATATATATATATATATATATTGGATCCAAGTCAAAATGAAATAAATATGTGTTGAAAAAAAAAGAGAAAGTAAGGATCCAAGAGTAAAAAATAAATAAAAATTGTAGATTTCAACACAAATTATTGTGTACCACTATTGTTTATGATTGTTAATCTATTAAATTATATTTAGTCTTTTTTTTAGAGTCTTCGCGTTGTCTCATTTAACTATTTTTGTTAGTCCTATAATTTTTTAAATTTATTATTTTGTCTTTTAAAAAAATTCCTTGAAGTTTTGCTTAGAGTTTTCTATTTTCTCTGACCTCTTGAGTCAAGATTTAGATCTCGTAATGTTTTTCACATTCTTTGTTCACTTTTTACATAAGTTATTAGAGTCCTTTTTCAAGTGCTAAAGAGTATTTGAGTGGTAAAAGGCAAGAGAATACATTCAAGAAAAAACGTATAAGTGTGATACACGAGTGAAATTTGAGTGAAACACTTAAACAAGTGGTAAGAATCTAAATATATTCTTTTATTTTATTTTGCTAACCTTTTGCAGGATTTATCAATATTAAGCAATGCAACATAGTCTCGTAGAGACATCCTTCTATAAGATATGTGTTTGTGAAGTCTCGATGGAGAATATAAATGCCTTGGAGTCCAAAATTGTAAAGTTGAATGGTGAAATATTTAGTATTGAAAGGAAGCACAAGCATGACATAAGTGGATAATTGATTATCACACGTTAATTAACTGACAACAAATTTTTGGATGCATCCTTGAGTGAGATCTCTATAAATTAGATTGGGACTCTCATTCTAAAATACGACAATACGAAACATACAAAAAGTGTATACATTTATATTTTTATAATCATCACATTAACCCAATATTAAATTAATATAATTTAACATAAAAGTTGATTAAGAAGTTAGAAAGAATTGAAAAAAAAATATAAAAGAAAAATATTTAAAATTATGAGAATAACAATTATATTATCTTGTTAATTATAAAATTATATTGTTAAAAAATATTTTGAATATATGTATCTCGTCCAAAGGGTAAGATAAACATCTCACTAATTCATAAAGGTGAGATCAAAATAACTATCGTTGCTTACATAATGATCATGAACATACATAATGAAGAATATTGTTTGTCTATCGGTTCTAGGGCGAGGCAACATGCAGTTAGATTGAAGGCCTGGGTCTTGACCTGAATAAGGGTAATATCGTGTAATCGATTCGTCTACAAACACCATTCCCTATATTGACGTTTGTAAAGTAGTATTTTTTTGGTGTTTAAGTTGTTCGTTGTCTAACTAGATCATGTGAAATTTCAATCTTGAAAGACAACTTTTTGTAACTAGGATATCATCATCCCTTATGAATGAAGAAGTTGCACTTCTTCACTAGGTTTGGGCACAAAGCAACCCATTGCAAAGCCATCAAGTTAGGATCCATTGTAGACCTTCACATCGCCAACAACCTCATATCGTCGTATGCAAAATGCACATATTTAAGTTATGCTCACCAACTGTTCGAAGGAATGCCCCATAGAGATACAATGTCTTGGGATGCCATAATTTCTGCTTATGCAAACTATGGTCACCTGGGAACCATATGGAAAATCGCCAGTCCAATTAGATGGTTTGCATTTGCATTTGACAGCCACACATTAGGAAGCATTCTCAAGGGTGTTGCTCTAGCTGGCGAGCTTAAATTGGGTCAACATATGCATTTTGTCATGTTCAAGACAGGTTTAGTAGAAAACATGTTTTCTAGTAGTGCCCTCTTGGATATGTATGCAAGTAGGTTTGGCAAAAAAATCTACGGGTATGGTCCGTGGCGAGTAGTTATTATATGCGGGTAACGGGTAGTGGATATTTTAGTATCCACTTCTAAACACATCAGGTACGCCGCGGGTACCCATTACCGTAAAAAATAATAAAAAAATAGTTTATATATTTTTTAATTAAATTTAATTAAAATAAAATAAAATTATATTATATTAGGTTAAATTTAATTAAAATTAAATTTTAATTTGTATTTAATTTAATTTATATTATATTATATATATTTGTTTTGTAATTTTATTTAAATTTTATTTTAAAAATGTATAAAATACTTTTTTTAAATTTTTTGCGGATATCCGTGGTTTTAAAATACCCACGAGAATTCTTTAAGTGGGTACCCGCGCAAGTATCGGGCAGGTTGTGGGTCAAATTTTTACTTGCGGGTCGGGTTGTGGGTAGGCACTATCTGTGCCCGACTCGACCCGTTGTCATCCCTATATGCAAGGTGTGGGAGAGTTGATGATGCGTACATTGTTTTTAAGAGTATGCCAGAGCGCAATTACGTTTCATGGAATACACTTGGTACTGGCTATTCACGAGTTGGTGATCGTGACATGGCGTTCCAAGTGCTACATTGCATGGAGCTTGAGGGTGTAGAAATTAATGATGGCACGATGTCTCCAGTTTTGACATTGCTTGATGATGTTAAGTTTTGTTGGTTGATAATGTAGTTGATACAGCCAAAAAATATGTTGGGCCAAAAAATATGTTAGGCCAAGAAATGAAGGAGTAAAGGAAATGGGGACAAGTTTATGTTAGGAGAAAAAGTAAGGGGGCTGAGGTGGACACAAATTAATAGCAAATTAGTTAGGTAGAGAGAAATTGGAGGATCTTAGAATATTTCCCTTGTGAGGTTTTTCATTTCTGCCTTTATAGTGTTAGAGGAGTGTGTGTGTGGACATTCTGTTTTTGGACAAAACCAATATTGGACAATACCTTTGAGTCTCTTGAGGAGCTTAGCTCTGGGCAGTAGGTTTATTCCTTTTGTATTTGCCTTGATTTCAATGAAGCAGAATTAGTGATCCTTTCTTTATTCCCTTTTCTTCTTATTTCATTACTTATTCTATGGTTTCCTATCATTTTTTGTCCGACCTGCTGGATACTTCATTCGAGGGGTGAATGGTTATCACTCGAGTAGATAGCAAAAAGCAAGGAGAACTAGTGGTTTCGGGAACTATAGAGGATCGGGCAGGGTATGTGGAAGAAGAAGTTACTTGAATGAAAGCAATCACGGAAGAGTTGCGTTTACAAGCATCTCATAATCATTCCGCACTAGAAGAGATGAGAAAAGAAGTTGCATAACATCAAACAAAAATGACGGAGTTCATGACGAGGAGTTTTGAGAAAAGGATTAATGAAGAGGGTGAAGGTTCGGTGGGAAACAAAAAAATAGAGCCCAAGGAAAACACCAAGGCTGGAGTGAACTTGATTGCCTTAGAAGGAGATGCTCTGGCAGAGTTTCGATAATCGGTAGAAAGGATTGAGTTACTGATGTTCAATGGCGACGATCCTACTAGATGGATTTCGGGAGCGAAGATTCACTTCAAGGTTCAGGAGACCAGCGAGATGGTGAAAGTGAGCCTGGCTCATTTGTGTATAGAAGGAGGGACAATACATTTTTTCAACTCTTTGTTAAATGATTACGATGTTTTTGTCATGGGATAATTTGAAGGAGTTGCTTGAATGTTATGGAGGAATGGGGGAAGGGAGCATATATGATCAGTTGACGGCGTTGAAGCAAATAAGGAGTATGGATGAGTATTGGACGATTCAAATGTTTGATCGCTCAAATTCCAAAACTCCATGATGAGCAATACTTCTTGTACGTTACCCATGGGCTGAGAGAGGAGGTTCAGGCTAAGGTATGAAGCTTACATATGATAACAATTGAAAAACCGTTATTTTTATACTTAATTTTGATAATCAATCAACCCTTTTTGACTTAGAAACTTGCTTTAACTCATGTTTTTGCTTTAGTTTTGTGAATAAGAGAGTTGAAGGTAAATTTAATGGTTTTGTGCTAGATTCCTTTGATTTTGTAGGTTATTGGAATGATTTGAAAGAAGAGTTAAAGTACTGAATGGTTGGAATGCAGAAAAGTCAACCAGTCAACCAATCAACCAGAAAAGTCAATCAGTCAATCAGAATGCAGAAAAGTAAACTAGAGTGCAGAAAAAGTTGCGCTGAGTGGAAATTGGTGCTAAGCGCCAGTTTTGAAGTGCCGAAATCACCGTTGAGGACTAAAAATGCAGTTGAGCTTCCTTCTGAAGAGTCGCATTACCGCTGAGTGGCAAAAGTGTCGTTGAGCGCCATTTCTATGGGCTTGGGCTTATTTATTGTAATTTTTAGAAATTATAAAAGCGGTTTAGTTGACTTAGGATAGACATCTTTTGGTAGACAGAGGCGAAACTTCACCCCTTGGAGGAGGATTTTGGATGCTAAAACTCCTTTCTCAACTTTCTAGGGTTCTATCTTTCATTCTTTCATTGTTTTTCATCTAGTTTCACCTTGATTATGGTAAACTAAACCTTCATTGTTGTTGGGGAACCGTTGTAATCCTTTGGAACTCTCATGTTTTGAATTGATTCTTTATAATATATGCTTTCTTTCATTCAATTGCATGATCATTGATGTTATTTGTATGGACACATATAAGTAAATCTAGAACTGAAAAATTCTCTCAATAGTAATATTGCCTAGACATAGGGATAGGAGGATTGGTTGCCTTTAAGCTTCTGTGCGAATGTAATGCATGAATAATTGCTAAGGAGACAAGACATTGTAAACTAGTGATTAGGAGTAGGCTTTCTTCACCGAGACATCGGGTTTAAGGTAAATTAGAAAGTGGCATTAACATTAATGAAGAAAGATGAATTCTTGAATGCATGAGAGTGGATAGGATGAATCGAAAACCCCAACAACATCATCATTCCATAATTTACATCAATCACTTTTTCTTCTTTTGATCCAATTGATCAATACATGCATTGATATTTAATTTTCAGTATTTGCATTTAAACCTACAAGAATTCGTTCACAAGTCTAATCTAATCACCAAATCACATAACTGTTTAGGCCGTGAGTCCTTTGGGAAACGATACTTGGTCTTACCATTTTATTATTACTTGATACGATTCGGTTACACTTGCCGAGGGTTAACAACATATCGCGAATCCTCTAACTAGAGGACGTTTGATGAATGTTACTCGTGTCGTTGACTTGGAAGTTTCAAGGTGAAACAGAGGATGGCAGAAGCAGAGTGAGACGAATGTAATAGGAGGTGATAATTTGGGTCACAAAACCAGATCCAACATAATGGGACGAGTGGGTTAAAAAGGGTATGGAGCTAATGGATGGAGTAATGGGTCAGGCCCAAACTAAAAGGGTGGTGTAAATGACAAGGGGTCAGCAGGAGTATGTGAGAGGGGCGTGCGTCACTTATATTATCAGGATTTGGTGGATAGAAAAAAAAAGGTTGTGTTTCAAGTGTGTTGGGTCGTATGGGCCAACTCATTAATGTCTAACTAAACAATTGAAGGCCCTAGTGGCTGAGATTGAGATACAGGTTGAGTTTCAAGATGAAGAAGAAATCCTAGAGAGTGACGACGAGAGTGAAACGGAGGAAGTTGATGGAGTATGCAGTGCCATCAGTCTCTTTGTGCTAGAAAAAGAGACTCAAGATGCGTCTAGAACAATGAAACTAAGAGAAATGATCAAAGGAGTACCTCTCATCATTCTAATAGATTCAGTCATAACTTCGTTTCGTGAAGGTTAGTGAAAGCAATGGGATGAGGATGGAAGAACATGTGGAGGATGTGTATATTGATGGGAGATGGGCATCAAACAAAAACAGGAGGGGTTTGTCGAGGGTTGAAGATTGTTCTGGAGACAGGGCAGTTCGTAGTGGATGCGTTTTTATTCGAACTTGATGATATTGATCTTATCCTTGGCATGGCATGGCTGGCGCCATTGGGAGAAATGTGGGTAGATTAGAAGAAGCAAATCATGAAGATTAATTATGTAGAACTATGGAAACATTGTGTGCCCCTTAACTAAACTAACTAAGAAAGATAGTTTTAATTGGAATGAACATGCCCAAAAGGCTTTTGATGAGTTGAAGAGAATGATAACAAATGCTCCATGTCTGTGTTTGCCTAACTTTGAGAAGGAATTCGAACTTGAGTGTGATGCATCAGGTACTAATGTTGGGGCCATTTTGATACAAGGCAGACAACCTATTGCTTATTACAGCAAGGCTTTAAGCCCTAAGAATCTTTCCAAGTCAGCGTATGAGAAAGAGTTGATGGTGGTAGCTCTATCCATCCAACACTAGAGGCCATATTTTCTTGGGCGAAAATTTAAGGTTTTTTCTGATCAGAGAAGCCTCAAACAAATTTTGTAGCAGTGCATCACAACAGGGAGCCAAAAGAATTAGGTGGCCAAATTATTGGGGTATAACTTCGAAATAGTTTATAAGCCTGGACGTGAAAACAAAGGTGTCGATGCCCTATCTCGAAGTAAGGATGTTGTAGAGTTAAGAAAAATTGTCATTGAGCCAATGTGGATGGATTATCCAGCGATAGTTGATGAGGTGCATAAGGATGAGGAGTTGTTGGAGATCATTACAACACTAAGGAAGAGTTAAGGGTAAGTATGTAAGGTTCAATTATCAACAAGGTGTATTGTAGTATAAAGGTAGGTTAGTTATTTCGTCTCAATCATCTGGAATTCCTGAATTGTTGAAAGAGTTTCAAGCATTTCCCCAATCAGGACATTCTGGCTTCTATCGGACTTATAGAAGGCTACAACGAACTTATACTAGAAGGGAATGAATGGGGATATCATGAAATTTGTTCAAGAGTGTGACACATGTCAACGTCAAAAATATGTAACTGCTGCCCCAGGAGGATTATTACAGCCGATGCCAATTCTGAAACAGGTATGGGAGGACATAAGCTTAGACTTTATTACAAGCTTGCCAAAATCAAAGGGTTTTGATACTGTATTGATGGTTGTTGACAGACTTACAAAATATAGTCATTTCATTCCATTAAAACATCCATACACTGCTAAGAGTATTGCTGAAATTTTTATCAGAGAATTGGTTTGTTTACATACGGTACCTAAGTCAATGGTAAGTGATAGAGACCCAACGTTTATAAGTGCGTTTTGGAGGGAATTTTTTAGGTTTTAGGGGACCAAGTTAAGGATGAGTTCAGCGTATCACCCACAGACAAATGGTCAAACGGAAGTGACCAATCGATGCTTGGAGACATACCTTCGTTGTTTCATCACCGATCAACCGAAACTGTCGATTAATTGGCTGTCGTGGGCATAATTATGGTTTAACACCACTTACCATGAATATATAGCGACTACACCCTTTGAGGCATGGGAGGCCTCCTTGTTATTACCTCGGGAAGCGTACCGAATTGTATCAAGTAATAAATCGGTAAGACTGGATATCGTATCCGAAGAGACTCATGTGACACTAAACAATCATGTAATTATTTAACTAATTTAGACTAAAGAAGGATTTCATTTAATGTGATTTCGGTGCAATAAAAGTAAACATAGTGCACAAGTTGTAAATTGAACTTTTGGGGTTAAAACACTTGGAAATGAAATGATTAAAGATGATATGGAATGGAAATGTTGGAGAATGATTTTACCTACTACACTCTCATGCAAATGAACATTACTTCTTCTTCCTTTAATTGTTCATGTCAACCTACTAAAATACTCAAACTCAATCCCTTGGTGGAGAGAGCCTAGACTTACTCATTAAACTCCAATCTCTTGGAAAACCTAACAAGTTCATCCATATTAAGAAATGAGGATTAAGACAACTAAAGGTCCAAGTTCTATCCCTAGATACAATTTTCTTTAGGTGTTTAGTCCAGTTCAAGGTTCACACAACATTTCCCAATATTAAGCAAACCAAAGAATCATGTTATAGTTGATCAAGTCACAACAAGCTTTAAGAGAAGGAAATAAACACTAACAATCAATGAAAGAAGCTTAAATTCATTCACAACAAGTGCATTTACAAGAGAGTTTCATAATTAGCTCTCAATTGTCATGGAGATCTTGAGCTTACAATGGAAGAAAATGGAGGAGATGGAGACCCAAGGAAGATGAATGGAGAGCTCCCACTGCCCAAAACTTGCTACAAGAGGTCCAAGATGGTGCTTTTGTGCTTCAGCCGCCATAAATAGGACTAGGGTGCCACATAAGCAAATGTCACGCTTAGCGCCCAGGCATGACTGCGAGAGGTTGGCGCTCAGCGCCCTAGGAGGGGGCGCCCAAGCGTGAATGCGAGAGGCTAGCGCTCAGCGCCTTAGGGGGGCGCCCAGGCATGATTGCGGGACTTCATCAACCTTCAAGTCTGGTGCTTTTACTGGTTCTCCTGGGTTCCAATTCCTTGATTGATTTGATCTTCTTCCAATGCACACAATTTCCCTACAAAATGAGGAAATTAGTGATGAAACCCCTTAAGTATGTCTAGACTAAACCTATTCACAAAAGTTAGATAAAAGAGAGGATTAACCGTGAATCAAGCTTAAGGAGAGTTGATTTGGTAAGAAAATTGCACCACATATAATGCTAAAAATTACCGTTATCAACAACCCCAAACTTGAAACTTTGCTTATCCTCAAGCAAAAAATGTAACTTGACTTAAATAGAACAACCCAAGTACAATGGTCTAGCAACTCAAGAAAGCAATTTCTGTTAAAACAAATAAATCTATCATGTTTGCTCATCATGGAAATACCAATCAAGAGATAATGAGGTGCTAACAAATCAAGCTTCAACTATGGTGCTCACAAAACAAAAATTACAAGACAGATGCAAAGACTTTATGAGGGATCAACAACCTTAGAAAAATGTTATCCTTAAATGCATGGAACCAATCCTCATCAAGGAAAGTATTTCACTCAAGCACAATGGTGTATAAGAATGTGTGTCTAACTCTCAACTATCACAATGTTACACAAATCAACTTTGTCTTTCATTTTAACAATATCAAACACATTCACAAGTAAGTTAACATCACAAGGACTTTTTGAGGGGGGGGGGGGGGGTTTTTTTTTTTTTTTTTTTTTTGGGGGGGTTTTTTTTTTTGGATGTATTGTGGCTGGGCTAAGAAGGAAAATTGACTTTTCTGGACAACAAAGCACCTTGAGTCCAAAGAGCAGGCAAATCAAAGCATGATAACATAATTTTCTTTTTCTTCAAAATAAATGGAACCAATTCTCAATTCATTTTCCAGCTTTCATTCATTGAATTTCTTTTTTTATCTTATTCTTCTTTCTTATTTTTCTTTTCTTTCTTGTTTCTTTTTGTTTTTCTCAATGTTCCTTTGTAACATGATCTCCCAAACTGCCCCAAACTTAAACCATTCTCCTAAACAAGAAATGAATACTCAACTCAAGGTAAGGAGGTCAAAGACTTTTCATTTAGCTTAAGGTTCAAGGAATGAGAAAGTTTATGTTCAAGGTTCAAAGGTTTTGCATTGGCTTTTCGACTCAAAATTGTAGAAGACGTAAAAGAATAAGATGGCCTGACGTAAAAGAATAAGATGGCCTTGACCATGTATAACAAGCAACCAAATGAATCAATCAGAGAAACTCATGCAAAATCAACTATGATTCCAAAGTGATAGCATTCAGCAAGAAATCTGGGGCACAACATCTTATAGGTTAACTCGGGGTTCCAAAATCTATCAAACAAAATGCCAAGAATATTGACCACAATCAAAATCAATCATCTATCCAAACAACTATGAGCATCCACCATTTGTGCTTAAAAGCTCAACTAACATCATCTTCTCAACAAATTCTCAACATCAATCACAAAGAATTAGAGCAAACACAAGAGATTTTTCATTCTAACAAATCAAAAAGTTTATTACTGCATGCCAAACCATTGTACAAGAACCATCCATTTAGCCAAGTTTGAAGTTAAAGACACGATTAAGACTAAAATTTAAAACAAAATAAAATTGAAAATAAATCAAGCATAAGGTGGTTCTTGGTCCATCAAGAGTCACTGTCGTCACTCCCGTCATCCTCTTCTTCATCATCTTCATCCTCTTCCTCTTCTTCATCTTCTTCCATCAGTTGAGTTCTGGAAGTGCCACCTCCCCCGCTTGAGTGGGCCTGGTCCCCAAGCCAAGCAACGTGAGACATAAAGTCTTCCGGAGAAATAAATTGGCGCTCCGGGAAGGCAGAAGTCATATTTTTCAGTATCATCAACTCTCCTCTGTAAAGTGCCTCAAGCTTGGCATCCAATAATGTCATGTGCTTGTCCCGCGTCTAGTAAGAGTCAGTTGAGGGTTGATCTGGCTGGGCAGGCTAATGACGCCTATGAACCCTAGGAGGCTGAGGTAGAGGAAGAGGGCAACCATCGCCATCAGTGAAACAATATTGCGTAAAGTAGGAGGAATCAATCTCCTTACGCGATCGCTCAAATGGGGTGAATAGGTGTTCACCCCAGCCAGTTGACAAAGGTGGGTGATCAAAGAGGGGTGCCCTAAAGGAGAATTGGCACTAGGAGCGTGGGCACACTGTTTGATCTCGTTAGCGATGATCTAGCCGACATTGATGCTGACTCTTTTTAAGATGTAGTAAAGAAGGATGGCCCGACGAATGGTGATATCAGAGACATGTGAGCAAGGGGAAATATTGCATGTATGAATGTCATCCAGTATTTTGCAAGAGGAGTGAGGAAAGACTGTCAGATATGAATGGACCGGTCATGTCTGTTCCTCTAGAAGTGGCCCCCTGGTAGGCACAGTGCGCGTTCAACTTCCCCAAAGTCGAGGTCTCCTTCCAAGTATTCGGCATATTGGCATTCTTCACCTGCTCTTGGCCATTCAATAGCCAAGAAATCATTAATGGTGTCAGCATCAAAAGGAACCCTCTTGCCCCATACATAGCTTGTGAAAGGTATACTGTCTTCAGGGTAGAAGTGGGCATTAGCATAAAATTCCTTAACCACCGCAATGTTGGCTGGGGCAGGATAGCTCTCATTGTCATGGAGAGCTTGAGCTTACAATGGAAGAAAATGGAGGAGATGAAGACCCAAGGAAGATGAATGGAGAGCTCCCACTGCCCAAAACTTGCTCTAAGAGGTCCAAGATGGTGTTTTCGTGCTTCAGCCGCCAAGAGTCCCCCACCCTCGTTGCATGGAAGCCTTAAATAGGACTAGGGTACCACATCAGCAAGTGTCGCGCTCAGCACCCACACAAGAGGGCTGTCAGGCGTGACTGCGAGAGGTTGGCACTCAGCGCCCCAGGAAGGGGAGCCTAGGCGTGACTACGAGAGGCTGACGCTCAGCGTTCCAAGAGGGGGCGCCAAAGCGTGACTGCGAGACTTCATCAGCCTTCAAGTTTGGTGCTTTTGCTAGTTCTCCTGGGTTCCAATTCCTTGATTGATTTGATCTTCTTCCAATGTACACAATCTGCCTACAAAATGAGGAAATTAGCGATGAAACCCATTTAGTATAGCCTAGACTAAACCTATTCACAAAAGTTAGATAAAAGAGAGGATTAAGCGCGAATCAAGCTTAAGGAAAGTTGATTTGGTAAGAAAATTGCACCACATATAATGGTAAAAATTATCGTTATCACTCCTCCAATAATTATTCCAGTTGTAAGAGGAGAAGTGAAAGTAGAGGCGGTTCAACATGAACTAATTGATAGAGATGAAGTCATTCATCACTTGAAAGGAAATTTGGTGTGTTCCCAAGATCGTATGAAGACACAAGCGAACAAACACCAACGGGAGAGAAGTTTTGAGATAGGGGACATGGTGTTTCTTAAACTGAATCTCACAGGCAACACTCTATTATATATCGCATGAGTCCTAAGCTTAGCACAAGGTACTACGGGCCTTTTGAAGTCGTTGAAAGGGTTTGAGACGTAGCTTATCGGTTGTAGTTACCACCAAATTCGAAAATACACCCTGTGTTTAATGTTTCATTACTCAAGAAGGCCATTTGGGAGTATAAAACAGCAGAAGGATTGCCAACAGGGCTAAAAGAGGACCAATTAGATATGTTGCAATGTGTTGGCTACTCGAAGCATACTCAAGCAGGAAGAAAGGGTTAACCAATGGCTAGTGCATTGGCTGGGAAAAACAATAGAAGAAGCAACGTGGGAGGATGAGATGTCAATGAAGACCCAATATCCAACCCTTAATCTTAAGGACAAGACTATCTTTCAAGAGGGCGGTATTGATACAGCCCAAAAATATGTTGGACCAAGAAATGAAGGAGCAAAGGAAGTGAGGACAAGTTTATGTTAGGAGAAAAAGTAAGAGGGCTGAGGTGGACACATATTAATAGCAAATTAGTTAGGGAGAGAGAAATTGAAAGATCTTAGAAGATTTCTCTTTTTCTGAGGTTTTTCGTTTATGCCTTTATAGTGTCATAGGAGTGTGTGTGTGTGTGTGTGGACATTCTATTTTTGAATAAAATCAGTAGTAGATAGTACATTTTGGGTCTCTTAAGAAGCTTAGCTCTGGGTAGTAGGTTTATTCATTCTGTATTTGCCTTGATTTCAATGAAATAGAATGAGTGATCCTTTCTTTATTTCCTTTTCTTCTTATTTCATTGCTTATTAATGTGGTTTCCTATCAGCAGTTGTGTTGTAAAATATTGAAAAATGGGCTGGAATCGTTTAATATTGTCTGTAATGCTTCTATCATAGTGTTTTCAGAGCGTTTTTCTTTACAAGATGCTGATAGAGTATTTGATGGTGCTCTTGCCTGTCATGATATGG
Organism: Vigna umbellata; assembly: GCF_029865625.1. Lineage (NCBI taxonomy): Eukaryota > Viridiplantae > Streptophyta > Magnoliopsida > Fabales > Fabaceae > Vigna > Vigna umbellata. The sequence continues at coordinate 13,464,699 of NC_142173.1, read as the reverse complement.
TTACATGGAATTTCATGCTTGGTGCTTATTTGATGCACGAGAAAGAAGATTTTTCATTTAAAGATTTCATTTATATGTTGAATTTTGGGTTTAAGCCAGATGCTTATACTTACACCAGGAGTTTCGGTGCTTGTTCTGCACAAGAGCATAAAAGCAATGGAAAATGTGTGCATCGGTTGGTAATAAAAAACGGTCTTGAAGATTTTGTTCCTATTTCCAATGCTTTGATTGCCATGTACATCAAATTTAATGATAAGGGAATGGAAGATGCATTAAGAATCTCAAAGATGGTTGCACTTGGAACTCCATTTTCGCAAGATATGTACAAGGTGGTTTGACTGAAGATGCCTTGAGGTTATTTCTATAGATGAGATCTCTGGTCATAGAAATTGACCATTATACATTTTCGGCTGTCACAAGATCATGCTCGGACCTAGCAACTTTTCATTTAGGTCAACAGGTTCATGTCTTAACACTTAAAGTAGGACTTGATACCAAAATTATGTTGGGAGTTCGTTTATATTCATGTATTCTAAATGTGGGATAATAGAAGATGCTAGGAAATCTTTTGAAGCAACTTCCAAAGACTACAATTCTTTGGAATTCAATCATCTTTGGGTATGCACAACATGGACAAGGAAACTTTGCGCTTGACCTCTTTTAGTTAATGAATGAGAAAAAGGCTAGTAGAAGAAGGTTGATTATATAACCTTTGTTGCAGTTCTAACTGTGTGCAGTCATGATGGGCTAGTAGAAGAAGGTTGCAACATTATGGAGTCTATGGAGTCTGATTTTGGAATTCCACGGCGAAAGGAACACTATGCTTGTGCAATTGATCTCTATGGTCGGGCAGGGCAACTTGAGAAGGCAAAAGCTTTGGTTGAAACGATGCCCTTTGAAGTTGATGCAATGGTGTTGAAAACTTTGTTAGGTGCCTGTAGATTTTGTGGTGATATCGAATTGGAAAACATTTCTTCAACAACGCAAATTTGACAACAATTTGACAATGACACGTGTCGTTCTATCATTTGTTGTTTTAAATGATTTTTTTAAAAAGTTTAATTTTGTTTTCGAGGGTGTTTTTGGAAAGAAAAATGTTGAAACCTGTTGGCGCCTATCACAAAGTGAAATTCATCCCTACGAAACTCTTTCACCAGTTTTTCGCTCTCCATTCGAAACTCTCGCTCCACCAACGAAATGCTCTTTGTCCACCACTGTGAAAATCGTTCTTGGGTCCATCGTTCTATCTAGACAAAGTCGTGTGTGTCGGTCCGCCATTGAAGTGTTGGGAGGTCCACCGTTGGCGTCATTTGTCGAAAGGTTTCATTTTTTCGCCGTCGTCGTTGATCCTTCGTCGGTTGGGTTCGATGGTCACTTTGTCAGCAGCGATTTTTGTCTTTTATCTAAAGGTATTGTTTATTCGCACATTATATCGCGCTTCGTTCCTGTGGTTTTTTTGTTTGTCAATGGTTTCTTCCTTTTTTTGTGCTATGTATCATGCAATGGATGTGGTTACCCATTTCCCCTTCCAACTTGCAAACTCTTTCTATGAATATTTCACTTTCCATGTCTTTAAAGTTGCTTTTAGGTTCAAGATCTTCACATGCATAGGCTAGCTCATAGACTTTCTCTTCAAATAATGTGTCATTAATGGCAAAAATGTAGAGTCTAGTTATTCCCTTGAGTAGTTCATGACTTAACTTCTCTTCCCTCACTTTAATTTCTCCAAGTTCTTAGTGCATGCGTCTTATTATACAAATGTAGGTAAACTTATGAATTTGTAAACATTACATTATCGTTGTCTTCATATTGTTTCTAAATTCCAAAATGTTCATTTCAGGAGGACTTGGCTGCGTTTAGGAAGAAGTATATATGTGACTGGATCCTAGACGAAGACAACGTCTGAAGATTTCAAACGCTGCAATATTTTGGATTACTATAGCATTAGAAATGTGTTCTTGGTTTAGATTCTTATTTTATAGCAAATGAATAGACATTGTACAAAATTATACTATTAAATTGTTTCACAAAATTGTACAGAATTATAGCAAATGAATACACCTAAACTATTCTTGATTAATTATTCTTCATATTCATTTTCTTTGTCTGTGTTTTTGGTTGAGTGAGTTTAATCATTAACTTGTTGGGTCAAAATTGATGTGTCCTTGTCCTGATGAGGATTTGGACTGAAACAATAGGTTTACTAAATTGGTTGTTGTTGATTGCCTGGAAGTTATGTTTTTGGAAGACAATTGTTCCCAGTTATGTGCGTGTGTAATCGATTACGAGTAGCCTGTAATCGCTTACCAGTGGAAAATCACGAATTTGTACCGAAAGTTTAGCGTCAGTCCCCTGTTGTGGAAGAAGAGCTCCCCATTGAGGGGTTGGACCAAATTTGGTGAAATTTATTGCAAGATCTTCACTTGGTTGGTTGATTTTTATGACCAAGGATGTGTGGATGTACTTAGTAGTGGTTGAAAGGACTTAGGGTGTCCACAAAATTGGTTGCTTATGATTGCATCCAAGTGGTGTTGTGAGGAAGAGGAAGATAGGCAGTTATGTGCGTATGTAATCGATTACGAGTAGCTAGTAGAAGACCGAGCATTGTGCATGTGTAATCGATTACAGGTAGCTTTCTATGCGTTATTTCTCCAAATCTTTGTGATGTTTTTTACTTGGAAGAGGGAGTTCCCTCATCATTCAATTGGGTTCTTTATTCCAATTTTTCATATGGATGAGTGAGTTTCATGGTCATGGGCAGTTTTTATTGCACCAATGGACACGTTAGGCCATTGAATTGTTGAAAAAAAAGGTCGTTTATGTGCTTTCATATAAGCTAGATGAGATCCATCACATTTTTGCCATATATTCAATGGCCTAATGTGTTCGTTGGTGCAGGGAACACATCCATTCACAAGAAATACAAAAAGTCACAAACAAGAGCAATAACCACCATGGGGAGTAGTGTTCATCTAGCTGGGGAGTACAATAGAAGTTTTTGTACAAATGACCATTTTTCCTCTGGTAGTTGATTACAAGACCCTGTAATCGATTACTAGAGAAAAAATGGTCATTTGTACAGAAACTTCGATTGTATTCCCCAACTAGATGAACACTACTCCCTAGTGTTATTTTTATGTCCTTATGGGTGATTTTTTCCAGTTTTGCATGGATGTCTCATGTTGCTAATCATTGATGGTGTCAAGTGCATCAAAACACAATTTACCCCACTTAATTGTGGACAAAGTAGTTCATATAGGTGTTTAAACCAAGGTAGGTGAAGTCCATATAAGTGTTTGGCTTGTGCTAGTAGAATCACATCACACCTTAATTATACTACTATTTTACCTTGAATTATGGACATTTTACAAAGAAATAAAATAAATTAGAATAATATAAGAAACATGACACAATAACTTGAAAGTAAACTCGTTTGGGAAGCTTAGAAAAATGTTTTTGGGAAATTAACTGCATCTACTAAAGTGGTCTAAAAATTATGAGTTAGTTATCATTTGAAAGATCTTTGAGTCTACATTCCAACAAAACAAAAATCAACTCATTTGGAGTTTGGTGGAGAAAGTCATGAGCAAAGCAACTAGCAAAGGTCAAAGGTGGTAGAAATATATAAAACATTAATTTAAGGAATTAACTGCACCTACTCAGATGTCCAAAAACTATAAACTAGTAGTCATTGGAAAGAGTTTTGATTCTATTTTCTAATAAAAAAGAATCACATCATTTGGAGGTGTGTGGAAAATGTTATGATTAAAATAGTCAGCAAAGGTCAAAATTGACAACATGTTATCTTATACGTATATCTTTCCCTCTTGTTGACAGATGTATTATTTATTGAAAATGCCATTTAAAATTTGTGCATTGTAACAACATTAGATGACATATTTCTTAATTAATAAAATGAAAAATTTTCCTATGAGACCCCGAGAAGGGGTGTTACAACAATGGTCATGCACCTCGCCTCAGGTGGAGAAAACCACCTAAATGGACATTTTTTTTAAGAAATCAATGACCTAACCTCATTATTGGTGCAGGGAGCACACCCAATAACATTGAACTCACTCACCCATCTCAAAAAATTAAAAATTCAACAAAAAGAGCAATAACCAACAAGGGGAGTAGTGTTCATCTAGCTAGGAAGTACAGTTGAAGTTTCTGTACAAATGACCCTTTTTCCTCTGGTAATCGATTACAAGACCCATGTAATCGATTACCAGTGGTTGATTTCTGATTTGTACGAAAAGTTACACGTTACTCCCCAGTTGGGAGAACTTGAGTCCCCAAAGTCGTTTTTGTGTCCCTATAAGTGGTTTTTTCTATTTTTTTGCATGGATGACTCACGTTGCTCATCATTGATGGTATCAAGTGCATCAAAACACAGTTTGGCCCACTCAATTATGGATGAAACACATGTTGCTCATCATTGATGGTATCAAGTGTATCAAAACACAGTTTCCCCCACTCAATTGTGGAGGAAAAAACTCCTATAGGTGTTTGAACCAAGGTAGTTCAAGTTCATGACGATTTTTGCACAACTCGTAGAGCAAGAACTTATTAACTTTCGCAATCAATTTGATCGACAACCACCTTCTTAGATTACATTTCGTTGTATATTGTTATGTACCTTTTCATTTCAAAACGTGTTGTTTCGTGAACTGTTGTTACGTTTTTTTATTAATGTATGTGTTTTTTAATATTGTTATAATTTTTCATTACTCAATACCCTTCATTATTCCTTTTATATTTGTTTAATATTGAAGTATTCCAACTTGAAGTCTTCCATTAATGATCCATCCAAAAAACCTTTAAAAGAGTCATAACGAATCCAAAATATTCCTGGGGAGTGCTTAAGCCACGTCTAGGTAGCACTCTTCAACTTTCGGTACAAAAGGGGATCTTTCTATTGGTAAGCGATTACCAGCTCCTTGTAATCGATTACAACAACATCAGTCTTGTGTCAATGGTGCAGGAACTCACCTCTCAACCTAGAAACACCTTAACTTGGTCTTCCATCCACATAGGACTGACCTAACTTGAAATTTCTTGTTGTGGACACCTTCAACCATGGCCAACAAGGATAATCAATCCACACAACATTGAAAACACACTCGTAAGGACCCCTGGGGACTGCTTAAGCCATGTCTGGGTAGCACTCTTCAACTTTCGGTTACAAAAGGGGATTTTTCTAAAAACCATCCAAATTGCGTCTTCAAAATAATGGACTTGTGCTCCTCACTCAAAATTCCATTCAAAGTAGCAATACACTTCGTTTTCAATGAATGACGAACAAACAACTGCAAAAAAAAAAATTAATATTTGTTGGTACAAATAACCAACAAAAGTCACAACCCAAAAGCAAACACCAGCAAAATGACCAACAAAGGCCAAAAGCAAAAATCCAACCCCAAAATACGAATACGAAAAGGGAAAAAGTTCATACCTTGTTAGAAGAACCAATGTCAGCGGACGAACCCATTGCACAAAAAAAGCTCAGAACTTCGACAAAATTGATACCGAACGAGACACTTTCAACAGACCAACCACAGAGATCGCTGAACGTATATCGTCGAAATCACGAACTCGAGAGAGAAAGAGAGACTTCGAGGCCAGCGACGACGGAACTTCCTCAACGTTCAGAGAGATTGCTCAACGACCACTTCGAGGCATTCACCAAATGGAGAGAGAAGTTCAAATGAAAACTGAAAACCTAAAATGGAGAGAGGAGAAAGTGTTTCAGAAGAAGGAGAGAGTGTTGAAAGGAAGGAGGGTGGTTTCGGAATAAGCAAATGTCCAACCCTGACCCCTTTTCTAAATCAGTTTTTTTAAAAAAATAATTTTAAAATGGGCCAATACAATGCTGACACGTGACATTGTCAAAACGTTGTTAAATTTGCGTTGTAAACATATCGCAATCCTACCGAATTAGCTAGTGAAACCTATTTATAGATTTTTCTTGGCACTATGATACCTATTTATTTCTTTCCTTCAAAATTTAACTATTTCTTAACTAAACTCATATGCCATTTTTTCTTTTCATTTTATAAACACAAAAACATAAGGACACTGCTTTGTATGCAAGGATTCTCCTTCCGACAATTACATTAAAATCATATCAAACTCACAATTTCAACCTATGACTCTAAAATTGTATCACATTGATATGAGTTCTGCTTAAATGTATTTAAAGTAAAACCGTATCACGATTTTACTGAAAATATAAAAAATATAAACAAATGTATTCGACTAATCAAAGTCGTTTTTGTACGTAACTCATTTATTTACACTAAAGTTATGTTGTACGATTTTACCTTTTTAATAATAAAATTTTTGTTAAAAAATATCAAGTTGTCTTACTTTAAACAACTTACTTAAATTTGTAATTTTTTTAAAAGTTATCCATTTTGATCAATTTAATTATAAATTGTATATATTAGAGTAAAAAAAAACCAAAATTTCATACTATTTTGTTTATTAATGGAAATTAAATGCACATAGACAATAGACAAAAAAGTATACAAATTACAACAATTCTGACACAAGTAAGTAGTTCTTTGTTATCCTTTAGTTATATTTTGAGGAACATTGATTTATTTTTTTCACTACAAATTAACTTAATGGTATTTGCATTGTGTTGTTAACTAATATCTCATCATAGATTTAACTGAATTTACTAATATATTTCTTTCGATCAATATTGTTTTAATTTACAGTGTAGATGAGTACATTAGAGAACATTTACATGTAAATTGTCATGAAAGTTAGTTCATATTTTTATTAGCAACTTGTTTTCCTAAAATAACAACTTAGATCTTTTTTTTAATTAATATAAGAAAATATCTCATATAACTTTACTAAATTATTTAATTTATTTATGAAAATTTAAAAGACTAAAAAAATCATATTTAAGAGAGTATAATTTCATAATTCAATATTTATTTTCTCTTTTTATATTTAAAAGACTACTAATATTTTAATATTTTTACTAAATAGAATGGTACGTGTTATATAAGTACACCTTCATTGTTTGGTTAGACAATCATTTTCCAAAGCTTGTTATACTTTCAACAACTTACTAAAAAATGTTCTATCTTTTATACATTTGACGTTGAAATTTTTTTTCCAGAGCAACTATTTTGACTTCTATTAGAAGTCATAAAGGCTTTTCTTGTTCATCCAGATAGATTTGTCTTCCACAATTTTTTTTATCAATAATTGTTAATATTATGTTAACGGAGAGAGTTGAACTCACAATCTCATCTACTTTTACTTCTAAACCCTTCAAACTAACATTTTATTTTTCAAATGTTAGTGGAAGAGTTAAACTAACAACCTCTTTTATCCTCTCTTCAACTTTTACTATTAAACCAACCTTATAACTTTCATTATTTTTCCACGATAAAAAAATGAATAATTATACATGCCAAATGGACACAAATGCAACACAAGATAAAATAACATACATAATTTGTAATAAAAGGTGGCCAACCATATTAACTTAGTTTGATAAAAATATCAGATGAAACTCCAAGTCTTACATAATGAGTTAAGTGTCAATCACAATAAAGTGATGACAATACACAATGTAATAAATCAATTAATCCAAATGAACATGTGAAAATTTTCAAGACATAGCTAAATCTATTTTCTAATGATAATTTTTATTTTTATAGAATGCTTTTTGACGACATTTCAGAGACTGAATTCATAATGGTACTATGATTTATGACCAAACTCACTTGACTTATTTTGAGTCTTCTCTCGGTGATTTAAGGCTTGACTTACAATAAATTGACCTTGTGCTTTAACCTGAATTGCTTTAGAAAACATCATACAAAAGGATAATAAACACCTTTGCAAAATTTATGAAGAAATTTATAACAACATTAAATGAATTTTAACCTACAACATGCAAGGATAATCAATAATGTGCTTCCCATAATCAATTAGGCTTGAACTTTCAATGTTGCAATTGCACTATGAAAACCATGTATCATATCCAATACCCTTAATTTGTGGATGGATAATCGATTCTCATGTACAAATGTTAAGAACTAACCAATATTCTTGAAATCAAGTCCACCATTGAAACGTCCTAACCTAACACCACCAAACCACCTCCATCAACACCTTTCTTTAGCTTCCAACAACACCACTAGCAATCACCATTTCACAATCCACGAATACATTTTACTCAGGTCACACCATGCACACAACTACGAAGTAAGAAGGATGAATGAGTCAATGTGAAGTCAAAATGATGAACTCACAAAATTTTAGTGTCATGTTCAACTAAAAAAAAGTATTATTGATAGTGAAAATTTGTCAAAAAAACGTAAAAAATCTATGGGTAAATAATTTTTTCAATAGTACAAAATCAGTCAGTAAAAATACAGTTGATAATATTTATTAATCAAATTTGATTTTTGCTAATAATTACCTGTGAATATTCATAGATACAATGCAATGCATATTTCAAGTCCAATGGGTTATGTTCTTTATACTCAGACAAACCTGTCAATATTTGAATATTATATTTTTTAGATAAACAAAAAATATAATGACAATTATATATGCACAACGTCCAGACAAAATTTTCACATAAAATCTTACCAACAAATAATTTCATCGATAAATTAAATAATAATATCTGTCAATAATTCCTTCATAATTTATCATTATGAATAGATATAATTTCGTTGATGAAAGCCTGAAGTTTTCTTGTACAAACCTTCTTATGATCAAGGAATTTCTGACCTCTCACTATTATTTAAGAATCTTTATAATAATGCATATGCATATGAAAAAAATAAGGATAATTTGAAAACTATACTTTCGTTGTGTTTCTCTTCTAACTTGTGAAGGACCAAATTTAACATTTTCCTACAAATAAGCATTCTTATTTCCTATAGATCATGAGATCCAAACAATTGTGACACCTTCATCAAATAAGTTTTCACCAATAACACTCAGCTTAAAACAAACATATTGTTAGATATCTCCAAAAAATTTACTAATTGGTTAAGTTATTACAAGACATACCTAGTTGTCTCGTAAGAATGAAATTTGCCACAAATTTCCAGTACTCACGTCTTGGCCTTTGGGAAAATAGAGCAATGCCAAAATAATAATCGAGAAAAAAAAAGCAAATAATGTATGGGTCCAAATAAAAGAACCAAGAGAGTTACTCCCTCCACCACCACTCACTGCCTCTATATCTTTCCATTCCTATTTTGTCCTTCGATAATATTTAAATGGATATGAATATACGTTGGATTCTTAAATGGATGTCATGAACGGATATCGACATCCGTTGAAGAACAAACAAATGTCAATATCCATTTAAGAAAGAGTTTGGGCGGAGCCTTGTATAATTGGAACTATTCTGAATTTTTCTCCAACAACAATTCCTGACATCGAGTCCACCCAAAATAATCTTGTAAGTGACACACGTATACAAAGTTTGATGGCATGTAGGGTCACATAAACTGAATTTAGAATCTCCGTGCAACCTAAAATCAATTTGTATGTTTAACTTTTATCTGATCTATTCTTTAAAAGGTAAATGTTTTACAAGTTTATTTTGTTTGTGAAAAAAGTTCAGTTTTTTTCCCTCAAAGAATATAAAAAATCTATCTACAAGAAATTTGAGTTGAAAGTAAATAGAGGGAACAAAGAGGGTACCTTGGAAAGGAGGATTTTAGTTCCGGGTCGCTTGTCATCCCAGCTGAAGGAGAAACCATCATCATCAACACCTAAAATGTGGTCATTGGATCGAATATATTGCATTTATGAGCTAGTTCCTGAGGCTTTATAAATCCATGATGCACTCCACAGAAGTTCATCCTATTTATTTAGCATTTACAACAAAAACAAGTCCAATCAGAAACCATGTATTCGTGCCACATGTTTCATTGTTACAAATATAATTAAGTTTTTGAAGTTATGTGTGCCTTACATGGTATCCAGAGTAAGAGCAGTAGAATGGACATGTAACAGAACCAAGAGAATCACAGTAAGAACCCCTGTAACGGTTTGCAAAATTGAATACCTGAAAAGAAACATTCAGATTGATTAATCAGACAATTAACATACAGAACACTTTAGCTAGCAAGAAATAAAAATGGAGGAACAATTTTTTATATTTATTAATTACGTTTATGGCTGCTTGAAGCAATTTGGAGGAATACGCTGGATCTGAATCTCCGAATACTATCGAAGAAGCTGCAAGTGTAGCTGCTGTCTCTAGCGTTTTCAATCTGGTCCATCATTGAGCTTTCAAATTCAATCACACTTCATGCTAACAATGTTGTAGTAAAGGCCATTAGCAACCCAAACTTAACGTTGTCTCCAGTACCATAATAGCCACCTACTAGGTTTACCTGAATTACAACATTAATCATGATTAAACTCTTAGTGAGCAAAACTATAAGACAGTTTAGTTCATGTGGAGTCACATACATTTAAAATAGATAGATAGAAAGATAAAGAGATGGATAGAGGGGATGTGGATGAAATTTGAGCAAAATTAAAAATAAATTAATTTGGTTAAATAGGGGAATGAGATAATTAAGCAATGGTGGGGGTTCTGTACGCAAAGAAAAGAAAAGAAGAAGGGAGAAACTAGTTTGTGTGCAATCGGAAAAAGATAAAAGTAAATGGGTGTACGGAGATTTAGAGTTTTAAAAAAGAAAAATAAAATTAAATAATAAAATTTAAATTAATATAAGATAATTTTAGAATAAAAGAAACAGTGAAGAAGGGTAGGAATCACTTGGGTTGTGGAGGGAGCAACTCTGAAGAACCAAAAGTGATGATGCATAGCATGGGCCCATTGAAAGAAAGTGTTTTCCCTCATTACTTTTTACGTGATATGAAACTGCGTTTTCATTCGGAGCCTCCATTCAAAAGCCTAAATTTGAAATTCAGTGCAATAGAAATTCTATGCAAACCTTTTCTGTGGGCTTAAAATGAAAAACAAATGTTTAGTTTGGATTCATTTTAAGGAATTGATTGTTATGTGGGCTTTTACACTTTTTATGTAAAAAAAAAAAAAAAAAACTTAGAAAAATGAGCTAAACTAACGTGTAAGGGAATTCCATTTATGAAACTGAGTAATTGGGTATAGAAAGATTATTTTGGATTTGTGTGTATTGGGGTTTCAGCACAAGATGTCTCTCCGAATAAAGGCAGTGGTAGATAAGTTTGTCCAAGAGTTGCAAGAATCGTTGGATGCTGATATTAAGGATAGGATCATGAAGGATAGAGAGATGCAGAGTTACATTGAAGAGCGTGAACGTGAGGTTTCGGAACGTGAGGCTGCTTGGAAGGCTGATCTTTCTCGTCGTGAGGTATCTACTGATTATCCATTTCTTTCAAATTTGTAATCTTTTTAATTTTTCTTACTTTAATGTGCTATCTCCTAGTTGGATAAGACTATTGTTGTTGTAACAGAGGTTGTGAAATTTGAGAGTCTGTGTGCTTGTTGGTTTTTCTGTGTGAGGGTCTCAAACACACGTTCATTTCAAAGATACAATTTGTTACTTCTCAGTAACTGAAGCTTTGGAACGTCAGCCAACTAAGTGCAACATTTATCCAAATACCTCTTTGTTAATCACGGAGCTTCTCAAATTTTGACCTGTAATGGAACGTTATGTTCTTCTAAAAGATAATATTGGAAAGACCTATTAACAAAATACTCTTTTAACACATCAATAGTTTAACATTTTAGCTTCATAATTAAGAAAAATAAAAAATCAAAATAATAAAAGTTTGATAATACATTAGTACCAAATAAGATAAACCACATAAACGATGAAATCATATATAACTTTTTAAAAACTCAACTTATTAAAGTGATAACATTTTAAAAGGGAGTTAATTTCTTCAAATAATTTGATTTTCCAGTAAAACATTTTGTGGGGTCAACGAGGGCAAAAATTACATATGATTTCAAACTCACTTCTTGATTTCAGAGTTTTCTCAAGTTTAGTATGTTTTTTAATGGATAATTAACTCGTTTGGCCTACTTGGAATCATAAAAGTTTAAGAGTTTACTTAAAAGTTTGACAACCATGGTTGTAATGTGCATTCTACATTTCCTTTCACATAGACTGAGTAACTCCGATACCATTTTGAGAAAGTGAAATTTAACTCTAACTTAAACTCACACGACTGCATGGGATTAAACTTGAGTAGATAGGCTGTAAATGACTTTAATACTCTATCTTAAAAAAGTAGAATTTAAGTGTAGCTCAATTTCACAAAACTACTTTAGTAAAATAGGTTTCCATCTAGTTATAAATCAGAATTTGGTTATATTTCTAATCCATGTGGGATATCCAACATATACATGATGAATAACTATAGACTTCCTCTCAACTTTTGTTTCTCGTTCACGTGAGGACTGACTACAAAGGTGGGCATTGGAGTAAGTTCATAGGGGCATGGGAAAGGGATGAACTGCATTACAGGGATGTGTCCTACAGCCTGACCTGTGTCATTGGGACACTCCCCATGGCTATGCTTCTGATAATTTTTACATATAATAATTGTCTTTGTTATGCGAACATCTGAGAAAGTTGAACCCAAATTATTTTGTTACTGTTGCTGCAAGATTCTATCAGTACTTTGTAAAGTAATCAATAAAAGATGCCAATGGTTGTAAAATACTGTTTATGGTTGATCATATGAAGTGAAAGAATACTGTTGTTCCTAGTTTAGTTTTATTGGTAAAACTCTGATTAACTTCCTTTTATCAGCTGAGCATGGAAATGGCTGTGCATGAATTATGGCTTATATTTGTAGGTAGGTGGTCTCAATGTCTAAAAATAAACAAAAAATATGGGAATGTTAACTGTGTTCTACACTTCTACGGGGCATTGAAATGGCTTTGCATGAATTATGGTTTAAATTACTAGGTAGTTTTCTATTCGTCTAAAAGTACATAATTTTTTAAACAAGTCTTTCTTAGATATTTGTCTCAGTATTTGTACCCTTTCCTAAATTTCTGCTAGGCTCCACTGGTATTTATATGCAAGATGTGTGATAGCAATGTGGCAATGCCAATTTCACTTGAATTTTGACAGGAATCCTGTTATGTGACATATGGTCACGATGTAGCATTTCATTTTATTTTCCTAATTTCTAAATTGTAACCTTGCGGTACACTGGTGAATATCTCCTCTTATTTTTTTTGTGAATAATTGGCAAAGTGAAATGCAGTAGAATAATTTCAAATTTATATATTGATATTGATGCAATTTCAGTGAACTGCTTCTGAAATTGAAGAAAGGAAGCAAACGGCCTTTAGGCACTTGAAATTATACAAGGAAGTGATTCTTTAACTAAAACAATGTGAGGTTGATTATTTTGAGTATTTTATACCAGATGATGCATTGATATTGTCGAATTTTAGTCTATAATGCTTCTGAAACTGAAGAAAGAAAGCAAAGTGGCTTTTAATCATGAACAGTTTACGGATAAATGATTCTTTATGTATCACACAATCTGAATAAATGAAGCTTTTCATCCCCCAAATTTCTGAGTTTGACACATGATAAACCCCTTAATAGGAGTTATGACTCAACTAATATTTTGGAACAAATTAAATAAAAACAACAATCCCTAAAATTTTAAGCTTGAGAAAACAAATATAACTAAAACTTGTGCTTCATGGTTGCTAGAAGCAGAATAAATAGTGTTAGAATTGCAAAAAGTGGTTAGGCAGTAACTTAATTAGCTGACTTGTAAGGTCTTATATACTATTAGACTTTATCTCTATTTCATTTGAGATCTTCAACGCATTCCTCACATCAAAGAATGAACATTTCAAGTGAAAAATTAAATATTTGTAGGTGAGTCCTATAACAGATAGCATAATAAGCTTGGAATGATTTTGATACCATCTTAAAAAGTGGAGTTATAAATAACTCATCCTCATAGAATTAACTTGTAAAGTAAATTTTACAACTCATTTAATCTTATTTTTAGTCAATGTGAGATCTTTAACAAGTAAATTGACCTTTAAATTAGATCTTGAAATTCCTTTGCCCTAGGAGTCTGCCTTTGTCATATTGTTTTAGTGATTGTTGTTCTTGCAATCAATTCATCAGATGACACCAGAGAAGCCCCTCTGCAAAATGTTTCTTCCTTAGACTAGAGCGTTATATTTTTCAGGCATTTCTACTCTACACCACACTTCTTTTTACGTCTTTAATAATGACTGATAACATGTTTCAGACACCTTCCTGGAACCTAGTTTATGTTTAGTGAAGATATGTGTTATATCATTCAGTGCCTTATCTTACGTTGTGAAAATGTGTGCTACATTATTCGTAAAGCATAAATATTGTTGCATTTGGGAATATGAAACAAAAAAGATTGAAATTGACCGAACATTGTAACAATATTTCTATTTACCAAACAAATTTCCATTTATGACCTTGCAATTAAAGAACAAAAAATCAGACATCCTCACTATCCTTAATTTTTTAATGTTCCAGGCTGAGATTGCCCGACAAGAAGCAAGGCTGAAGATGGAGAGAGACAATCTGGAGAAAGAGAAAAGTGTGTTGATGGGAACTGCGTCAAATCAAGATAACCAAGATGGAGCTCTTGAAATTACTGTAAGTGGTGAAAAATACCGTTGCCTCAGATTTGCCAAGGCAAAAAAATAAGGCTTTGCTGCGGTGACAAAAAGGAAATGTATGATCTTCACTTCTGCACCTCCCCTGGAAAAGGACTAGTGCTGCCGAGGAGCCCACACGAAAAGCCAAGCTCAATTTATGCACCTCTAGGAACAATTATTGAAATCAAAACTGTTCAGTGGTGGTTTACAATTCCTGTTGGGATAGTGTTTTATGACTTGATTAATTATTTTATTGATTTTTTTCTGTGATGATGTTGATGCTTTGCTTTGCTTAAAATAAAATTTTGGCTATATAATTAATTCTCAAAGGATTGTACGCGAGAAGATATTGGTCTGAAGTATCTATTGAGAAAAAATGACAATCAGCCAAGATAATTTTGACAGCAGATTTCATGGTTTCTAAAAAGGATTGCAGAGGAGAAAAAAAAAGACCCTAATGCATACTCTATTTTGATGGTGCGAAAGAAATTTAGAGTACTAAAGAAAGGAAACGAAGGAAATACAAAAGAAAAAAAAAGAGTGAAAAATAAAATTGTTTAGGTGATTTGAAAAATAATAAAAAATAGTTAAAAGAAAAATGATTTTATTTGTTATTAATAATCTTTCTATTATTATTAATACTATTAAATACAAAAATCATAATCAGCTATATATAAAAATAATGCATTTTTTTTACCCCGGGTCCATTATACTTTCAGCACAAATTCATGTCCTTCCACCCCTGCAAACAGTAAATAGGCTAAAGCAAAGTAAACAAAGGTTAAAGGACATTATTAAAAAGACTCTATAATTAATTATGATGCTGAGTGTCACCTATAGCGGCAAAAGGCTAGTTTTGTTTTATTAATTAATTGTAGTTACCGCCCATTCAAATGTTATGCAGAAAAGTCTTGTGTGAAGCAGGCTGCAACTTATCTCTTTTTTCATTGAAAAAGAAAAACAGGGAAAATAGGTAGGATTTTTGCAATTTGAGGGCCCATTGTCGATCACGTTATAACTTCGAAGATGAAAAGAAAGTAAAAGATAGAATAAGTTGAACATTTTTAACTAGATACAAACAAGTATTTCCTTCACTTTCACAGGAACTTTTTGTTTACTTTTTTCCAAAGCCTAAAGTTCTTACAGTTGATTTTATTTTATTTTTCTGTGGAGAATCACAATGGCTGGCCAACTATGTTTTACTACAGACCTTTGAAACAAGTTGCAGATAATTTAAGGTAAGCCTGGGTAACGAGACAACATGGCTAATGATTGTCACTCTCATGCACTTGCTATGGACTCTTTCCTATACGAAATTCTCAGGCAACATGGCAGCAGAAAGATCAGTCAAGTCAGTTTTCTTTTTCCAGATGTTCACCAAATTTCGATATTAATTATTATCCAGTCTGTGAAGACCAATCTTGAAATTCAATGACATCCAGTTCATTCTTGCAAAGACGAACCAAACCAAATTCTGATTCAAAATATTTGGTGTTTTAGTTTGTACAATCACCACATCAATTAAAGGATAATAAGAAAACAAATCCAGTTGCAAAACTAGGATCTGTTTAAACTGGGAATTTTCTTATATTCGATATATGGTGAAAAAGAAATAGAATAGCATCAACCAATAAGAATATCATATGTACAGCTTGGCCTTTTTTTTCTCTATAGTCTATCCTGTTCTAAATCATTCTCTTTCCCCTTTTCTTCAGGCATAATCATATTCCTCCTTTTATTTGTAAAAACTATAGTTGAAACTATGAAATTATTAGAGATTCATTTATCAATGAAACTCAATACAATTATGACGGAAACAGCCCTGAAACTGGAGCTTGTTTAGAATGGTGTTGACAATGGCTTCGGGTGTCAAAGTAGCATCAACTTTAAGTATTCCTTCGCAGTCATCAATCTTTAGCAAATCTAACTGAGATTGCAGAAGTGATGCAGGCATATAATGTTTTCCTTCTGCAGCTCTCGCATTAACTCGAACACTCAGCACTTCAGCAGGAGCATCCAACAGAATGAAGTTAACAGGACTTGCATAAGTTCCCCATTTATAAGCAGGGTAACCTGATCTAAGCATTTCTCTATATTGATTCTTCAAAGCAGAACAACCAAGAATCAGACCCTTTTTGTTATCCAAGTATTCGTTTATGACATCACGCAGTGCTTCAAGCCACGGTATCCTGTCTTCATCTGTGAGTGGGATTCCCATTCGCATCTTTTCTGTTGTATTGGAAGAAATCGGATGAAAACAAAAAAAAATGAGAAAAAAGAAATAAGAAAGCAGAGAGAAACAGTCCTTTTGCAGAAATCATACACACACCTTTGTTTAATTCAGAATGAAAATCATCAGCATCCAGATACTTATACTGCATCTCTTTCTCCAGCCTCCGACCTATTGTTCTGTGAAGACATAACCAATAAAAAATGTTAACCAATCAGCCTGTTCAACAGCTTGAAAATGGTTAAAAGCAATCACTTGCAACAGCAATATTCAACAATGATCATCCTCTTTCTATGTATGTGTATATAAACACTTTCATGTCTTCTGATTAATGGTGGCTGTCACATTCTAATGTCAATTTATTTCTCATCCTCAAAGATTTATAAAAACAAGTGCAAATATACGAAAACACCACCATCATAACAACAATATGTTGAAAAAAGAAAAAGAAGAAGCTTACGTCTTTCCAGCGCCACAGACACCCATGAGAACGATAACTGCACCTGTTTTGGATCACAGATATGAATTCAGTCTGAGCAAATAACAAAGCAAAAAAATTGAAGAAGAGAAAAAAAATGGTGAATCGTTACCATCTTTTGAAGCCATATTGATCTAACTGGGATTGGTAACGAGAAATACGAAAGAATTATTGAGAAGTTATGTGTATATGAAAGAATTGAGACGTGAAAAACAGAGCGAAACTGCAAAAGTTATATAGATATAATATATATGCAGGAAGGTAATTTTGATGAAGGTCGCAATCACATTGAATTCTGAGCGAAGTCACGCGGTTTGTACAAAATTTTAATAATATTAGAAAAAAAGATTAAGGTGTTAGAATTTGGAAGGTTGTATGTGTTGTTGAAGTGAGATGTGGAGAGTGCGTAGGATCCGAGTCATTGCGTTGCCTCGTCTCAATCCAAAGTACCTGCAACTCACTTTCTTACCAATCTCTCTTAAAACTCGGTCTGCCCTCATTTTGACAAAAACCAAATCAAACTTCTCATTTTCTGTGTTTCTCTTATCTCTTTTCCCATTGACCACTCAATAACATGACGTGTCCACTTTTTTATAACAAACAAATAAATAAAAAGATCACTGTTATAATAATTATTAGATTTAAATAAATTATTACTTTTAGTAACAAAATTGCAGATTTAGAATAAATATTTTCTTTCTATTTTTATATATTATTAATAATTAATATAATTAATACGTCTTTAGTTTAATTATAGTAATTATCATCCGTGTTTATTAGAGATAATATTAATGTTGATATGTGATTAATATTAAAGAAACACTAAAAGAATTTTAAATTTATAAAATAAAAATAAATAATAAAAATTTAATTGTATATTAACATCAATTCTCTTCTTTAATAAATACATCATAAAGTTAAAACTAAACATGTATTTAATTATCTCAAAATTTAATAAAATTGAAATAAAATTAATAAAATTGAAATTATTATAATAAGAATGTACTTTTATTATATCATGTCAATATATATCGTACTGAATTAACTATCTAGGGAAAGTAAAATAGTAATAATTTGTATAAAAAAATAATCCTTTACAAATATTAAGATATATATCAATAACGATTATTAACTTAATCAAACTAATAACTCTTTGCAACTACATAGAGTACTTTACCAATAAAAATTAGCCTTAAATGTTACATTTTACTATTCGATTCTCATATATATATATATATATATATATATATGGGGTTTGCTAACGCGCGTACGCCTGTTTTTCAGTTGGTACATTTTAGCAATGTGTACCGGGTTTTAGTAGACAAAAATATCCTTATATATCATGGATTCTAAGTTTTAAGGTTAAGGGTATTTTAATAATTTTCATTCTCAAAACTAAAAAAGGAAAAAAAGAAATCCCCCAAACCCTTACTCACCTCTCTCATTCCTGTCAACTCTTTCTCTTTTCTCTTTCTCAGTCCAATCTTTTCTCTGTCATCCCTACTGTAGCCCCAATTGAAAAAATCAGAAACACTTGCTGTTAAACAATCTTACAAAAAAATGATTTTATAATGAGTTTTCATCTTATAATTTTTGTCTTATCTAATTTTATCCAATTTTCACAAGCATAAAGGAATTGATAATTGACCTGGAAAAAATCAGAAATACTCGCTGTTAAACAATTTCTTACAAAAAATGATTTTATAATGAGTTTTTTTTTATAATTTTTGTCTAATCTAATTTTATCTAATTTTCACAAGCATAATGACATCAAAGGAATTGATAATTGGCCTGGAAAAAAATTAGAAACACTCAGTTGTTAAACAATTTCTTACAAAAAATGACTTTATAATAAGTTTTCATTTTATAATTTTTGTCGTATATAATTTTATCTAATTTTCACAAGCATAATGACATCCGAAAGAATTGGTAATTGGCCTGGAGGGTTTTTTTAGAGATGATGATTCAACAAATACTGTAACACCCCGAATCTTTGGCGCTACATCGACTAAATTTTTCCGTAAAAATAAATGTAGAAATTTTGAAATTTTAAACTTCAACATAGACATCAAATAGTACATTATTTATTACAATCGATTCTTCCGAAAATAAAATGTCAACATAGTCAGGATCGAAATAAATTTTTTTTTTTTTAAAACACTAAAAATTGCAATCCCAAGTCTTCTATCCCATCTCTCTTTCGACCTTTATGCATGTTCAAAAGCGTCAGCCATCGCATCTGTAATAACATCTGCTCCCGTATAACATCACGCATTATACGATCATCGCATTCACATGCACACACAAGCAAGGGTGAGCTAACAATTCAATACAATAACCATACCCCGATACCAAACCATACTATACTCACTTTACCAGATGAAATTACATAAACAAATATGAGTTACACACACTAAACCACATTGCATATATATATCAAACACCAAATCAGAATGCATACACCAATATGCATCAATGCATACACCAATATGCATCAAACACCAAATCAGAATGCATACACCAATATGCATCATGCATACACCAATATGCATCATGCATACACCAATATGCATCGAACACCAAATCAGAATGCATACACCAATATGCATCACGTCCATCAATCCCAAAAGTCATACAAATTGACTATATCACATACATTCACATACTTTCCACATAAATCACATTATTATAATTCACAATCATGTTCAGATGCATAAATTCAAATCTAATAAAATCCAATTATTTCAGAAATCATACAAACTGAATATAGTCCAACAAGATATATTACACAATAATTTAACAGTCCAAAATCTGTTCAATAGGATTTAAGTTAAAAACTTGTCGAGTAGACTTCTAGGAAAGAGAGGTGCGTCACAATGGACAACTTAAGTACCAAGTCTTTCCTTAGCCAAAGTGTTCCTCAAATAGTTTTTAACAAATTTCTTATTTACAGATTTAAAACAACAGCATATAATATTAACACCGAAATTTAATATAGATATCAAAAAATAGAAATTTAAGCAATATTGAGATCTCTGAGAAGATACGAAATTAATATCTATAAATCTGTAACTCCGATTTCAAATCTGAATGGTCACAATAATTCACTATTTGTTATAAACTATATATTAAAATTTCAGGTTGATCCAACGGTTAACTAGATAGATATTGAGGTTTTACCGAGGTAACTTAGGTGCAGAATTTTAAGTGGTTTTCAATTATACTCAAAATGCGGAACTAATTTCCCTAAGCACAAACATTTAATTACAAATCTGAACGGTCAAAATGACTTAATATGTCTTATGAATTACATACTAAATTTTGGGCTCAATCTAACGGTAAATAAAATATATATGAAATGTTTACCATAATAACTTAAGAACAGAAATATAGTGTTCATCAGATTTTTCAAAACTTAAAAATTATTTTCTCCAAACATAGACTTTCAATTTATAATCCGATCGGTCAAAGTGTATTAATATATCTTAGGAATCATATATAAAATTTTCAAGTTGATCTAACGGTCAAATAAGTCGTAATATATATTTTACCGAGATGACTCAGTAATAGATCTACAGGGGTAATTAATTTACTCAAACATGCAGGATTTATTTCTCTAAGTACAGACTTCTAATTACAAATCCCAACGGTCAAAGTGAAGAAATAGGTCTTAAGATTCATATATTAAAATTTTAGCTAAATCCAACGGTCAAAATAATTAAAAGAAAATTTTTACCATACTAACTTGAAAATAAGAAAATTATAATCATGAAAACTAAATTTATATAAGTGAATAGATAACTACCATTACCAAAATTTTAACATACTCATAACTCATATTCATTATCATAACATGGATAAAAATCATATACAAGAAAGATTAGCTCCCCTTACCTCTATTCCAGGCTTAATGTCCTGCTCCGAATTTGTTTCCCCGAAACCCTTCAGAACTTCTACTCTTCTTGCAACTAAAAATTTCTCCCTAACTCTATCTTCTCTATTTCTCAAGCTCTCACTAGATTCCTCTTTTCTTGGTGCAAAATACCCTTCCCTCCCATGGCTATTTATAGTAAAAAAAATTTACTATTCATTAATATTTTAATATTATTTATTATTTTAATATTATTTAAAAATAATATTTCAATCATTTTCTCACCAAATCTGATCCTAATTTCTACCTACTACTTTCTTCCATGCTAAGGAATCTTAATGCTGAAAATTTATTTTTACTATTTACTTTTTACTATTTACTATTTACCTTTTACTATTCAATTTAAAAAAAATTTACTAAATAAGTTACCAAAAATTTGAACCTCTCCTTCTAAAATTACTATAATTTTATATCCAAAATTTACATTTTTCTATCCACTACAATTATTATTACTAATAAAATGCTGAAATTTATTAAAATATATATTTATGTATATATATATATATATATTTTTTTTTTTTGGGTCTTACAAATACAGATGATGAAATTAGAGAGGTTAGTGAAGATGGTGAAATTGAAGAGATCTTGAATGAACCTTTGCCTTCAAGGTGAATATGTCAATGACTCAACTCTTTACAAAGGAAAATTTTTTAAAGGCATGTGTTTCTGATTTTTTTCAATTGGGGCTACAGTAGGGATGACAGAGAAAATGTTGGAGTGAGAGAGATGAAAGAGAAAGGATTGAAAGGAATGAGAGAGGTGAGTAAGGGTTTGGGGGGTTTCTTTTTTTTTTTTTTAAGTTTTGAGAATGAAAATTATTAAAATACCCTTAACCTTAAAACTTAGAATCCATGATATATAAGGATATTTTTGTCTATTAAAACCCGGTACACATTGCTAAAATGTACCAACTGAAAAACAGGCGTACGCGCGTTAGCAAACCCCTATATATATATATATATATTATCACATTTCTTTACATGTTTTTATATATTTTAAAAAAATTCCATCTTTTTAATAATAAATCTTTTGGTTTTGCATAAAAAGAATGTTGTAAAAATTCCGTGGAGAGATGTCCATATTTTTGGGACACAATTGACACTTAATAATTTAATAAAATGTTTTGTATAAAAGATTGTAATAAAATAGAAGAGGCACACTCATCCACTTTGTGAGATATTTAATAAATCACTTATACAAGGAGTTAGAAAATAATTTGAAAGTATTTTATTTAAAGATGATATTTGATTATTTTATTTATAAAAAATTTAATTTAATGTTAATTAAGTTTCATTTTATAAAAATTATTATTTAAAAAAAATTCAAAAGTTTCATGTGTGTGTTTTATCTCTAATTTTTTGAGTATATTTTTTATCTCTAGACTAACAATGAGTTTATGAAGATATCTATATTTATGATTTATTAGAATTTAAAATAGAATAATTTTTTTTTTGGAATTAGCTTAGTATTTTAAAGCACGAATAGTTCTAGGATTTTATGTATGTGATTCAAAATGGATTAAAGTAAATTTTTATTTAGTTATAATTATTATGATATGTTTAGATATATGATTTGATATTTGTGTAGGTAATTAGAGTATTCTATAAACACTAAAACTATAGGAGCAGATTTCAGTTAGGAGTTTTATATCAAGTTAGAGAAGTTATTGTTATTTTATATTTGTTTATGCTTTAATTGATTTGTATAATGATTTTTGACTAATTATATGATAATTGATCTATAACTTTTGATTGAGCAATTATTACTTGTATTATGAATTATTTAAATATTTTCGAGTGTGAAGAATATATAAGAAAATTTAGGATAGATATACAAGTTTGAATTAATTAAAAAGTTTTGCATAAGTAGTACATGATTACTGAGGGGTAAGTAAATTGTGTGAAAAACTAATAGTAAAATAAAAAACAAAATTAGGTGATAAAATATATGAAATAATGATAATTAGAAACATGGTGTCTCGTTAACTAAACCTAGTAATAATTAAACCTTTGAAATTATTTCATTAATCTTTCTTTTATTTAAAGTTTGTTTTTTTCTGAATACAGCATATTTAATGAGTTTGCATCTTTCCTTGTAAATAATGTTTTAGTCCTGAAATGGTAATGATTAAACAAATTTAATTGAATTTTTAAAATGTATAGAATATATAATCCCATTGGATTGGGCCCTTTACCCATCTTGATTTATAAAAATCAAGTTCTTATTAGTTTTCAATGTTTAATTTATATATATAAATATTATGTCTAATTGTTGTACTTATTAATTGCACTTTTGTTGTGCCAGATGAGTATTAAAACTTGAGATGATAAATTCATTTATTAAATATTTTATTTCAATTACTTACATTTATTTCTTTGTCTAATTGTTGTACTTATTAATTGCACTTTTGTTTTTTGTTGTGCCAGATCAGTATTAAAACTTGAGGTGATAAATTCATTAATATTTTATTTCAATTACTTACATTTATTTCTTTATTTCTTTAATTACATAGAAAATATTTATGATTTATATATCTTTATTACATACTTTAACTAATAATTCTTTTTTATATTTCGAATATAAAGCCATATAATTATACACTCGTATAATTAAAATGAAAATTATCTAATAAATATATTTATCACCACAATTTTTATTATTTTTCTTTCCATAATGTAATATTCAAATAGAATATTTCGTACTTTTAAATTCAGTTTTACAAATTTAATATATAATAAATGCAACTTTTACTATTAAAGATTTAGCAATTAACATTCAGTATGTGGTATATTTAATATTTATTATTTAGTAATTAAATTTTAATAATTTTCTTTTAATATTTATTATTTCATTATTAGTAATTAATATGTATTTTTAATCATTTTTAAGTCTTTTTTATGCAGATTTGTCTTGGTTCTTTAGTTAATTTTTAACTCAATTAAGTCTCTATTTATGCAAAATTGATTCAATTGAACCCTTGCAATTAATTTGAATAAATGGCGTTAAATTTTCAGTCACGTGGCATGCTAAGTTTGCAAATGTTAACCATGTGGCACATTGAAGGTCGCATTACATGGATGTGTAATTTCAAAATGAAAAAGAAATGAGATTTCATTAAATCCCTAAAATATGAACATTCAAAAATCCCTAATTAAAACAGGTGCCTAAGTTGTTCTTGTGCGATGCGGGTGGCTAGGTAGTGAATGTATTTCTTCTTCTTCAAACAGGATGTCAAACGACCATTCATGTTATTCTTTGACATATAATGTGTTGCGGAAGGAAAACCCAAATGTCTGCTTTCGTGATGGTGGAGGATCTAGGAGTTTGGATGTTTCACCAATTTGCCACTATGGATAGAAATGTGTGTTGAGAATTGCTAAAACGATGAAGAATTGAGACAAACAATTTTAGGGATGCTTTAAGTATAAGGTAAGATACATTTCATCAATGTAATTTGTGGTACTGTTTTTTAGAAGACTCTATTGTGTTTGATTGTTGTATTTACATAATGGTACTCAAGACGTTGGTTGCAACTACTTTAGATGGTCCATTGATGTTGGGTTTAACGAAAGGGGTACCTACTTCAAGTGCGAAGGAAAGAAAGATACTTTGGTGAACAGTGAAGAAAGGGAGGCTGATAGGAAAATGATAGTTAATTTAGAGAAATTTGTCATGATTGTTCAAAAGTGGATAAAGGTGTTGATATGAGTGGTTTTTGTTTTATGTGTAATAAACATAATTTTAGTTTCAATGTTGATCAGAATTGGATGATGTGTTGTACCTTTGTTTTGTTTTAATGAATTGAAAACTTCTTTTAGAATTATGGATGTTGAATAAATGATAAATTCAGGATTATGTGTTTATGACTGAGTGATTGAATTCTGGTTACTGAAATGGACATGTCTTACATATGTTATTGATACAAAAAGTTTTAATCAAAGACATACATAAGGATAACCAAAAGTATGGAAATGGAGATGTTTTAGATATGTTACTGATACCAAACCTTAAAATCAAAGACATACATAAGGACGTACATAATTTTTTTTTTCTGACATAGCACAAATTCCATTTTAAATTACCAAGATAGCATATTGTGCAATAATTTACACAATGGAAATTTTTTTGAAGATATCAATGGCCTAACATCATCATTGGTGCAAGGAACACACCTAATAACATTGAACTGACTCACTTATATAAAAAAATTAAATTTTTTTACAAAAACATATCAAAAACCATCATGGATTGCAGTTAGGGAGTCACGTTGAACTTTATGTAATTATTAAACATAGCAAAATCTATTTAGTCCTGAAATGGTAATGATTAAACAAATTTAAATTGAATTTTTAAAAAGTAGTGAATATATTGAGATGGGATTTTACCCATCTTGATGTATAAAAATCAAGTTATTATTAGTTTTCAAATGTTTAATTTATATATAAAAATATTTATTATCTATGTCTAATTGTTGTACTTATTAATTGCACTTTTGTTGTGCCAGATGAGTATTAAAACTTGAGATGATAAATTCATTTATTAAATATTTTATTTCAATTACTTCATTTATTTCTTCAGTTACATAAAAAATATTTATGATTTATATATCTTTATTACATACTTTAACTAATAATTCTTTTTTATATTTCGAATATAAAGCCATATAATTATACACAATTTTTATTATTTTTCATTCCATAATGTAATATTCAAATAAAATATTTCAATTTTATAATTTGGATTAAATATGTTTTTAGTCTCTTAACTATCAAACATTTTTTAGTTTAGTCTATCTTCCAAATTTTGCTTCATTTTCATCTTTCTCTTTAATGAAATTGTCAGATTTAGTTCTCGAACACTAACGACATTAATTTTTGAGTGATCTGGCTAACGGTGTGCCACATTTCATGCCATGTGTACACTTAAAAATTGAAAATTTTGTTCACCCATAGATTAGGGATTATTCACGGCAAGGAAAATTAGGGTTCTTTACAAAATCTTCAATCCAATTAATGAAATCGCGATTAGGATTATTTTCTTCCATCAAATTGTGGTTGGGGTGCTTAGTGTGGTTGTGGTGCATTGTGTGGTTGGGATGCTTCGCTGGTTGCAGTGTTTCGTGTGGTTGTGGTGCTTATTTTGGTTGTCGTGAAAGAAGTCTTCAACGAGATTATTGAAAGAAACGCATAAGCTTCATTCGTGAAGAATATTAATACTAATGCTTATAGTTG